>NC_062562.1:93360802-93648302 GCF_022837055.1 Prionailurus viverrinus
GGATAGGTTGTAATCATTCCATTTTCATTCATGATTTTATCTATTTGGGTCATCTCCCTTTTCTTTTTGAGAAGCCTGGCTAGAGGTTTGTCAATTTTGTTTATTTTTTCAAAAAACCAACTCTTGGTTTCGTTGATCTGCTCTACAGTTTTTTTAGATTCTATATTGTTTATTTCTGCTCTGATCTTTATTATTTCTCTTCTTCTGCTGGGCTTAGGCTGCCTTTGCTGTTCTGCTTCTATTTCCTTTAGGTGTGCTGTTAGATTTTGTATTTGGGATTTTTCTTGGTTCTTGAGATAGGCCTGGATTGCAATGTATTTTCCTCTCAGGACTGCCTTCGCTGCATCCCAAAGCGTTTGGATTCTTGTATTTTCATTTTCATTTGTTTCCATATATTTTTTAATTTCTTCCCTAATTGCCTGGTTGACCCACTCATTCGTTAGTAGGGTGTTCTTTAACCTCCATGCTTTTGGAGGTTTTCCAGACTTTTTCCTGTGGTGGATTTCAAGCTTCATAGCATTGTGGTCTGAAAGTATGCATGGTATAATTTCAATTCTTGTATACTTATGAAGGGCTGTTTTGTGACCCAGTATATGATCTATCTTGGAGAATGTTCCATGTGCACTCGAGAAGAAAGTATATTCTGTTGCTTTGGGATGCAGAGTTCTAAATATATCTGTCAAGTCCATCTGATCCAATGTGTCATTCAGGGCCCTTGTTTCTTTATTGACTGTGTGTCTAGATGATCTATCCATTTCTGTAAGTGGAGTGTTAAAGTCCCCTGCAATGACCACATTCTTATCAATAAGGTTGCTTATGTTTGTGAGTAATTGTTTTATATATTTGGGGGTCCAGTATTCAGCGCATAGACATTTATAATTGTTAGCTCTTCCTGATGGATAGACCCTGTAACTATTATATAATGTCCTTCTTCATCTCTTGTTACAGCCTTTAATTTAAAGTCTAGTTTGTCTGATATAAGTATGGCTACTCCAGCTTTCTTTTGGCTTCCAGGAGCATGATAAATAGTTCTCCATCCCCTCCCTCTCAATCTGAAGGTGTCCTCAGGTCTAAAATGAGTCTCTTGTAGACAGCAAATAGATGGGTCTTGTTGTTTTATCCATTCTGATACCCTATGTCTTTTGGTTGGCACATTTAATCCATTTACATTCAGTGTTATTATAGAAAGATACGGGTTTAGAGTCATTGTGATGTCTGTATGTTTTATGCTTGTAGCGATGTCTCTGGTACTTTGTCTCACAGGATCCCCCTTAGGATCTCTTGTAGGGCTGGTTTAGTGGTGACTAATTCCTTCAGTTTTTGTTTGTTTGGGAAGACCTTTATCTCTCCTTCTATTCTAAATGACAGACTTGCTGGATACAGAATTCTTGGCTGCATATTTTTTTCTGTTCAATACATTGAAGATCTCGTGCCAATCCTTTCTGGCCTGCCAAGTTTCAAAAGAGATATCAGTCAGGAGTCTTATAGGTCTCCCTTTATATGTGAGGGCACGTTTGCCCCTTGCTGCTTTCAGAATTTTCTCTTTATCCTTGTATTTTGCCAGTTTCACTATGATACGTCGTGTAGAAGATCGATTCAAGTTACCTCTGAGGGGAGTTCTCTGTGCCTCTTGGATTTCAATGCCTTTTTCCTTCCCCAGTTCAGGGAAGTTCTCAGCTATAATTTCTTCAAGTACCCCTTCAGCACCTTTCCCTCTCTCTTCCTCCTCTGGAATACCAATTATGCATATATTATTTCTTTTTAGTGTATCACTTAGTTCTCTAATTTTCCCCTCATACTCCTGGATTTTTTTATCTCTCTTTTTCTCAGCTTCCTCTTTTTCCATAACTTTATCTTCTAGTTCACCTATTCTCTCCTCTGCCTCTTCAATCTGAGCCATCGTCGTTTCCATTTTATTTTGCATTTCGTTTAAAGAGTTTTTCAGCTCCTCCTGACTGTTCTTTAGTCCCTTGATCTCTGTAGCAAGAGATTCTCTGCTGTCCTGTATACTGTTTTCAAGCCCAGCGATTAATTTTATGACTATTATTCTAAATTCACTTTCTGTTATATTATTTAAATCCTTTTGATCAGTTCATTAGCTGTTGTTATTTCCTGGAGATTCTTCTGAGGGGAATTCTTCCGCTTGGTCATTTTGGATAGTCCCTGGCATGGTGAGGACCTGCATGGCACTTCCCCTGTGCTGTGGTGTATAACTGGAGTTGGTGTGCGGGGCCACAGTCCGACCTGATGTCTGCCCCCAGCCCACCTCTGGGGCCACAGTCAGAGTGGTGTGTGCCTTCTCTTCCCCTCTCCTAGGGGCGGGATTCACTGTGGGGTGGCGTGGCCGTCTGGGCTACTTGCACACTGCCAGGCTTGTGGTGCTGGGGATCTGGCATATTAGCTGGGGTGGGTAGGCAAGGTGCATGCGGGCAGGAGGGGCAGACTTAGTTCACTTCTCCTTAGGTGATCCACCTCTGGAGGGGCCCTGTGGCAGCTGGAGGGAGTCAGACCCGCTGCCTGAGGGGTGGCTCTGCAGAAGCACAGAGTTGGGTGTTTGTGCCCAGCGAGCAAGTTCCCTGGCAGGAACTGATTCCCTTTGGGATTTTGGCTGGGGGATGGGCGAGGGAGATGGTGCTGGTGAGTGCCTTTGTTCCCCGCCAAACTGAGCTCTGTCATCTGGGGGCTCAGCAACTCTCCCTCCCTTTGTCCTCCAGCCTTCCCACTTTCCAGCAGAGCTGTTAACTTATGACCTTCCAGATGCTAATTCCTGCTTGCTGTTGGAACACACTCCCTCCGGCCCCTCCGCTTCTCCCAGCCAGACTGGGGGGCTCTGCTTGGCCGGTGGACCGCCCCTCCGCCCCGGCTCCCTTCCGCCAGTCCGTGGAGCGCGCACCGCCTTGCCGCCCTTCCTACCCTCTTCCGTGGGCCTCTTGTCTGCGCTTGGCTCCAGAGACTTCATTCTGCTAGTCTTCTGGTGGTTTTCTGGGTTAATTAGGCAGGTGTAGGTGGAATCTAAGTGATCAGCATGATGTGCGGTGAGCCCAGCGTCCTCCTACTCCGCCATCTTCCAATTTCCCCTCTCCCAAGAGCAAACTTTAAATAAGAGATATCAAAGAAGAGTCTGACAACAAATCGTATTTTAATCCAAAGTTTATAATTTTCTTTGGGAGTGACATATGATCTTGGACTTACAGAAAATACATGTTTCAAGTAAAGAGTATAAATTGTTCAAGACAAGGAAGAGGGACATACCCAGCCTCCTTCTTTTTTCCATAGTCTCCTTTAGAAAAGACTACACCTACCAGTTTCATAAAATCCAGATGAAAACTCTTAAACACTCGGTTTTCAGTAAGAATACCAATCAAGTGTTTTTAATGGCTCCCCACTGTCAGGTAAATCGAGGGCTCTTTATTGACGCTGCTTCCCACAGTTCCATAAAATCTGACCATTCCTTATCTCTAATAGTGATAATAGTTCAGACTCATTGATCATTTGCAATGTATGTATCAGGCGCTGTGCTCATTGTTTTACTTTTCTCAACTCAAATATTAATTCCAGGAACGCTACATGGTAAATAGTGATAGTCTTCCAGGTTACAAATGTGTAAACTAAAGTTTGGGAAGATTGAGTAACCTTAGAGACTCAAAGCTAGTAAGTGACAGAGACAGTATACAAACTCAGGTCTGACTGATTTCAGAATCCTTCTCTTAAGTCCTATACTGTGTTGTCTACCATCCAACACCTCTGGAAAGCAGACACTTCATTTAATTCCCCCCTATTGTTAGGTGCTACTTTCTGTCTTCCTTACTCCCCCAGGGAGATTCAACCTCACCTCCTCTGATCTATTCATCCCAAGTCATTAACCATCACTGAGCTTTCTACAGTTCTCTGTAAATGTGTAAGTAATTTTTTTTCCCTGAAATACGTTTGTCTTGTGTTGTTCTCAGTAAGGACTCATCTACTATATACTCTCAAAGAACTTTTATTTTTTTCCAATTGGTTTGTCTTCTGTTTAAACTAAGTAAGATTACTGACAGTTTAGCACATGCCATTGTTTAAATAAGTAGACACGAGAAGAAAAGTAGAAACTTGGGAAAACTCAAGCTAAAATACGAAGTTGGCAAAATTTGACCCATACGTTTTTGGAAAGGTTTCCTTATCTGTCCAGTTCTCTTTTCATTAGATAAATCAATTGTTGGAAGGGTCTTTTTTTAAGAGCTTTGGTCACCTCGGTGTAACCTTTTCCAGAAATATATATCTGTGATTAGCATTCTGTTGTTTGGTGGAAGGCCATTAAAAACTCCTATTATAATTGTGGATTTAACTTTTTCTCCTTGCAGTTTTATCTTTTGCTTTGTGTATTTTGAAGCTTTGTTATTAGACATAGAAACATCTAGGCTTATCTTGTCATTCTGATTTATTTACTCCATATTATTATGAAATAGCCCTTTTTTTATTCCTAATAGTATATCTGCTCTAGAATCTTCTTTGCTTTATAGTGATAGAGTCCTTCCAGCTTTATTTCACTGGTGTTGACATGGTAAATCTTTTTATATTTTTTTAACCCATTGTAGCTGTATTTTAAAGTTTGTTTTTATAACCAATATATAATTGGAGCTCACTTTTTAATCCAAACTGATACTCTCTAACTTTCAATTCCAGTGTTTTTTTTTAACCATTTATATTTAATTTGATTAATGATGTATTTAGATTTTAGTTGTTATTTTGCTGTTTGTTTTGTCACTGTCCCATCTATTTTACCTTCCTGTTTTACTTTTTTCTACCTTCTTTTGGATTGAGTAGATGTAATGATTTCCTTTTACCTTCTTTGTTATCCTATTAGCTAAACCACTTTGTTTTATTAGACTAATGGTTGCCATATTGTCCACTTCTTTTTTTTTTTTTTAAATTTTTTTCAACGTTTATTTATTTTTGGGACAGAGAGAGACAGAGCATGAACGGGGGAGGAGCAGAGAGAGAGGGAGACACAGAATCGGAAACAGGCTCCAGGCTCCGAGGCATCAGCCCAGAGCCTGACGCGGGGCTCGAACTCACGGACCGCGAGATCGTGACCTGGCTGAAGTCGGACGCTTAACCGACTGCGCCACCCAGGCGCCCCACCATATTGTCCACTTCTTATCACAATCCGCCTTCAATTGTTATCTACCAGTTCAGTATTGAATAAGACCTTTCAACATATTTCTCCTTCTTGGATTTTTTGTTATTGTTGACAAACATTTTATGTATAATTTGTTACAAATTGCCCCAAACGTAGCTACTTTTTTTGCTTAAATGGTCTATGTACATTTCAACACTAACAAATATGTCTTACTTATCCTGTAGTTACTATTTTTGGTGTTTGCTCTTTTGTGTAATCACACATTTCTATCTGGTATTATTTTCCTTTTGCCCAGGGATATTCTTTAACATTTCTTAACCTGTGGGTGCGCTGAGGAATTCTTTCAGCGTTTCATGTCTTAAAATATCTTTATTTCACCTCATTTGAAAAGATATTTTCACAAAGTATAAAATTTTATTCCGAGAAGTTTTTAATTTTCTTCCATAAATTTAAATGTGATGCTCCCCTGTATTCTCACTTGTATTGTTTCCAAGAAGAATTCTTTTGCCATCCTACTCTTTGTTCTGTGCAGGAATATGTCATTTCCCTTGAGGTGCTTTTAAAAATTCCACTTTTTTGACTGATTTTTAAAAATTTGATAATAACAAGCATTGGGATAGTTTTCTTCATGTTACTTGCACTTGAGATGTTGGGAGATCTGTGGGTTTTCAGGAAATTTGGAAATTTCCACCCATTATATTTTCAAATATTCCCTCCTCCTTCTTCAGAGACTCTAACTGCATAATTGTCCAGTTGGCAATCATCTCTTATCTACTTTTTGAGCACAGAAGATACAGTTATAACTGTCTTAAGGTACTTTTCTGCCAACTCTAGCCTCTGTATTGGTCTTGATTGATTATTTTCCTCATTTTAGTTCATGCTTTCTTGATAATCTTTGATCTTAATCTTTGATTGCATGTCAGATGTTATTAATTTTTTCCTTGTTGTTGCCGAATATTTTTGTATTTCTATAAATTTCTTTAAATTTGGTTCTGAAATGCAGTTAAGTTACTTATGGTCAGATTTATGTTTGTAGCTCTTGCTTTTATCATTTGTTAGGCAAATCCAAAGTAATGCTCAATCCACAGCAAATTATTCTCTACTGAGGCAAGATTTCCATGAATTCTATACTCAGTGTCCTGTGGGTTTGTTCCATTTTGTTGGTGAGAACAGACACTCTTCCTGACCCTATATGCATGCCAGGCACTGATGCCATTAATTCTTTCAGGTGGCCCTTTTCTTGGCTTGGAGTAGTTTTTTCGTGTACATGTGCTGCAATTCAGTATGCTGAAAATTTGACGGGATCTCTCTGTAGCTTTCTTTTTTTTTTCCCCTCTGTGCAGCCTTGTGCACTCAGCATTTGCTAAGCCAAATCTATGGCTAGATGTCATTAAACAAAATATCCTCTAGTTTTCTGTGTTCCTTAGACACATGTTAACTTGGCTGACTTCCTTAACACAACAAATCTGTACTCACCCCCTTCTATCTTAACTTTTCCTATATGCTTCTAATGCCACTTGTGTCCACCCCTATTGGGAAACTCAAAACTATCTTGTGAAAATACCTCTTCCCTTGTCTGTATCTCCTGAAGGGAAAATGATTGATTTGACAACTTTATATCCTTGTTATATAGTAGTAGTTGACAATATTTGTTGTTGGGTGAGTAAGACAGAATTTTCACTCATTTCTATAACTCAGAGTTAAAGGTGCATCCCTGGAAACTGGGGGGTTAAAGAAAGAGAGTTATACCTGGAAGTTTCAAACAAAATTCCAATAATGAGGGTAAAGTGTCAGATGTGAGTAAATGAACAAATTTCCTCTCCTAGGCTATTCAGGTTTTACATACCAGTCATATCAAATATTAAATATAATATAGAGTATTTTAGGGCACCTGAATGGCTCAGTCAGTTAAGCATCCGACTTCGGCTCAGGTCATGATCTCACGGTTTGTGGGTTCAAGCCCCTCATTGGGCTCTGTGCTGACAGCTCAGGTCCTGGAGCCTGCTTCGGGCTCTGTGTCTCCCTCTCTCTCTGCCCCTCCCCAACTCATGCTCTGTCTTTCTCTTTCTCAAGAAATGAATAAACATTTAAAAAATTAAATATATATATATGTATATATATATATACATATACATACATATAATAGAGTATTTTATGTTCTGTAGTAACAGAGTAAAGAAAAAAACAATCTTTCTGCTCTTTACTTATGTAGCCATATTCTCTCTTTGACAGAGTTGAACTTCATTTTATGTGGGCCCTTAAATTGTGTAGAACAATTTCCAAAAGGTCTTTGTTCACAAGGCAAGCTTTCACTGGAAGACTAGATTATTATGTATATGGGGGCTGAGGAAGTGTGAGTAGGAGGAAAAGTAGTAAGGAAGATTTTAAAAGCCTCTCTGTCTTCTGACCATGCCTGTCCCTTAAGGTTTAGACACTCTGCTATTTATCAACTCCAGAGAACTGTTGATCCTTTTTTGTTTAAAACACATGGGCCACAATTTTAATTCTTGAAATTTTCTGTTTTTTTTTAAAGCCTGTGAAGCATTTGTCAAAAATTGAATTCAGATTGGCTCCACTATTGCCCCTGTGGCTGCTTCTAGTTCTGTGAAACTCTTGTTCATTGGGCTTAGAATATTCTCTCTTTAAAAGGTTGGTTTTGCCTCCTTCTTCAGATACTTAGCCCAGGTGTGGTTATCTGGCCACCATCTCACAGAAGTATGTTCCCTTTCAGGAACAATGTTAATGACCATTAAACATTGTACCCTCACTTCATGGGTGGGCAGTATTCTAGTACAGCATTATAACCTCACTTGATAGCTATGTGGTTTTTGCCATTCCTGGGAAATATCTTCTAGACTTGATTTGGAAAACGAAAACAAATTGAATGGGTATAGATTTCAGACAGTTTAAAATAATTTAGTTAAGAGAGACTAATCTTCAAATATATTCTCAATTCAGGATTAAATGTCAAACTTCAAGATGCTCATTTGATTGTGGCTGCTTCTCAATTTGTTCAATATCAATGGGTGTGCTTAATGGCAAATTCTGAAGTAGAAATCCCAACAGGTAATGAGTAACATCCAATTTGCATGTAAGTCAATTGTTTTAGAGAAAAGATTAATTAAAAGAAGTGGTAGGTTAATTTAAATCAAGCAAAGTCAAGCAACCATCTTCCCTGAGTTTAAATCCTGACCTATCTTTATCCTCCTTGATACAATATAGAAATCTGCATTGGATAAATACCTCCACCAGGAAAAAAAAAAGAGTTAAGAATCACTCATTAGAGCTTTGAACTGAATCTTTCCCAATAATAGATATTCTTAAATCAAACAAGCTCATTTCACCCAGTATATTTAATAGTATCAATTTGCACGAATAAGACTAAGCATGTTTCACAAGTGGGAGGACTGTGGGCAGTAGGGAGAGGAAAGTGCACCCCATAACCTCTTCTCCCTTCACCCTCATTCATATATCACACGTTCTGCCATTTATGTTTTCACAGACACATAAATGATTGCAGTTATGTAGCCACAGTGGTCCCAAAAAGCACTGGGCAGGACATTTCTGTAGTGATTGTGACAAGCTTTGATAAATAAGCCAGTTGACAACTAACTTTATCTTGGAGAAGAGAAGAACACCCATGGAAATAGTGCTTTACCCTCTCTATCCAGAAAGTCACCTGTGCACCCAAGACAAACTTTAATAAGGAGACTTACAGGTAGAAAAGATATTACTTATTTATAGTACCCTTTCTGTTTTTCTTCTTTGTCCATAGAGACTGAAAGAATTAAAGCAACGGGAATTTGCTCGAAATGTAGCTTCCAAGTCATGGAAAGATGAGAAGAAACAAGAAAAAGCACTTAAACGGCTTCACCAGCTGGCTGAGTTAAGGCAACAGTCTGAATGGTAAGAATTAGAGGTATCTCAGATGGTTCAAAACTCTCTTCCAAAAAAAAGTCTGTTCGATCATTGGGGAAATGTCAAGATAAATTTACTTGATTTACTGTCACACGGAAGCAAATTATAATTAATCAAAAGACATGCTTGAGGGCAAATGTATTAATAGTTAAAGGCTAATAGATTAGTTACTTTGGTATCTGACTCTTTTCCTTCCCAATGTTGTTAATTTTATGTGCTATTTCATGAAATGATCTAAGAATGATTCTCATGTACTAGCACTTATTCTATCCAGCTGATTTAAATGGGCCCATAGAGCTTTTTAGTAATTATTTTAAGTTTTGTAATAATGTTTATTTTGTTTATTTTTTTGTAATAATAATTTTAAAAACCTTAAGTAACAGTGCATCTTTCTGGGGAGGAAATAAATCTTCTCTGCATTTCCCTGTACATACCTGAACCTAGAATAAATGACACTTATCATTGTCTGGATGACAAAAAAAAAAAAATGATGTAGTGAATGCAGTTAAATTTACCACACCCTGCTATTTAAATTGATAATTATAACATGCATTATACTAATACATTCTTGTAGCTGAAAAATAGCTGTTTTTCATGAGCTTGGAACTGCTGAATGTTTCCAAGTGAGGAGATTGTTACCTGGAACTCAATTAAGTTTGCACATTGTGATTTGTGTTCATATGAATCATAATGTAAAACACCTAATGTAGCTAATTAATGCAGTTGGCAGCAACCTAGTGAATTGTGAAATTTATAGCTCTGTGCCACAATTTAAACCCCTGTTGTTGAAATGAAAAACAAAATGCAATAAATTTGAGAATGAATGACTCAAATAATTGAGTACCATAATATATTAGACCTCAAATTTGATTCTAAGGAAACATTTGTTTTAAGGATCAATTTATGAGTAAAAACACAGTATTCACCTTACACATATTTAGGTATTTGTACCACTATCTTACAATAATTTAATTAACTCAAGAAAATACATAGAAGATAATCCTATTAAAAATAAGTGAGAAATTTGGTATAAGGAAACAATGAAGTTTGGAAAAACATGTATCCAGAGGTGAGGTTAATATAAAAATGTATGCCCTGAGCTCCTACACAGTCATAGAAATGGGACACACATCTGGTACTGAGCTTTCCACTGGCCAATACAATGAGGATCTTATGCTATTCGAACACAGTGTCAATAAGATATCAAACTGTCCTTGTCAAAAAAGGATTGAGAAGGAAAGGTCTAATGATAATTATGGTAGCATATAGGGAAAAAATGTGGGGAATATGTTAATTCTTGAGTGATTTATTATGAGATTATTATGATAATATAAAAGAGGGGGCAAATCTTACTGTAGAGAGACAACCTTTAGATAGGTCCTTTCAGCCCATGCAACAAAAAATCTTAGTAGCCTTAATAAACATATATCCTTTTTTTATTACTGGAAAGTTGTCATGCTTCTACATTTCTTTATTTTCCTATGGGAGATATAGTGATGGTGATGATGATGATGCTTCTGTTTAAAAATTCTGAGTTTGCCATGCTACCCGTTAAGTGTTTTCCAAATTAAAACAAATGAAAAATTCTACTCGATTAAGGTTGAGCTGAAAATCATATTAACTAAACAAACACAAACTCAAGCTCATTCCTTATAGGATAGACAGACTTTCTAGGTTCTGTTTGTTTGTTTGTTTTTCCCTCATATTGTTAGGGAAATGATAGGTGTTAAGCTTTCCACATGCAAAACATGGAACTAGGAAAATTATTACATTTTTTGCTGTTACCTGTCCTCTGCGCTCCAGATAATTGTTCTTTTTGCTTAAGCAGCCTCATGGCCTAAGGGAAGTCACTTAATAGAATTATTTAATGTTTTCATTTTGGCAGCTTACTTGAAAAATGAAAGTAAGAAATAAAATGAAAAAGAAAAAAATTATCTGTATTCCTCTCCTAAACAACCTTTCTCTGTCCATGATTCTCATAACAAGGTCTTCTCAGTAGGATGGTGCACATAACAAGAAAATTCTCTTATGATTTCTATGGAGAAGAGAGGAGAATTTACTAGTGGTAAGAATATTGCAGTTGGACTGATGAAAAAAAATGATGGCAGAAAACTATTGATGAATCTTATAAAGGACAGTCAACTTTGGCCATTTCTTGGGAAATTCAGCCCAACCTTGTTCCTTAGCAAGCCCAGTTACTGCATGGGGGTGAAGAGTCATTCGGTTTGTAAACTTGTACATGTATAAATCTAAGTATAGTGCATATTAATATGGATATTTTTTCCAAATTTAAAAAATATAAGATCACTGATTCTGAGAATATAAAAGATGGATCATGTTATATCATTTAAAGAAAATATGCATCAAACATATTTGATATGTTTTGTTTCCTGGTTGGAAAGTATTCTTTTACAAGAAGATAATTAAATAGTGCATGTTTTTATTTGTCAAGAATTAGAATTTGGGGAGACCTATTAGAATGGACAATCTATTAATAAGTATGAAAGGGCTAACTTTATAGTCACTTTTTTATTATAAATAAAAAATAATTAGGTAGACAATAGAAATAAATTAAAAAAAGTTCTAGAGAAAACAGTGAAATTGTAAGTAAGGATATAACTATAAAAATTAAACTTTAATTATGTTAAAAGGCATAAAGTAGTATTAAAATAATAGAATTGAAAACCACAAAGATAGAAAATTAGGATTTTTCTAAAATAACAAAAATTAACTAGATTTATGATAAGGGAACTTAAAGTTTAGAAAGCAATGAGATAAACAGTTTAAAGCATAAACCCTAGAGGTAGAAAAGATTAATAATGAGGATAAAATGCTACAACTTGTGAAAAAATATAATCATAAATGTAGATTGGATTATACAGTAAGAACAAAAATTAAGGACAAGAAGAGCAAAATATAATATAAAAACAATAAGAGTAAAGATGATTAAAAATATTGAAAAGAATATAAAAGGGAGAAGCTTGCACATTAGAGAGATAAATTGTCACATAAAACAACCATACAGAAAAGAACATTTAGACTAACATAAATCAAAGCAAGAAAATACACAAAAGAGTGCCAGGATAATAAGAAAAAAAATATTATTGAGGAAAAAATATAGGTGGATAATATAAAAATGGTAACATATCTGTGTCATAATGGAATCATAGAAGCAGAATGCTAATATCCATACACCAGGCTTTTGAAATAATTTCTAAGTGCAGATAATATCAGATTAATTGACGTTCCTAGAGAAGGTAACTTAACGAAGTATAGCTCCTACTTAATCAAAAGTGTGGCTACTAAATATGGAAAAGAAACTCTTTAACACTGAGACAAAATTCTGAGCTGCAGATCTTTCTGCTCCCTTACCCTTCTATCCCCAGACTGCAGGCATTTTAAAAGACCAATATCTACAGTTAACCTCTCTGCTTTCTATTTTCCTTTCTGTTTGAAAGAAATACTGAATAAGCCACACACTATCTTAGTGTGTTCCTTTCTATTCCTCATACCAAAATGCCTCAACAACCTCTCTAAAGAACATAAAAAAATGATTCACAAAAAGAAGATTAATGTAATGAGTAAGAAGAAAGTTTTCATTATGGAACAGTTACTGAAAATTTTCTGAATTTATTTTCCACAAGATTCAAGGGACCAGTATAATTCTAAATTTGTTTATGAAGAAGGAACAATCTGAAATTGTTAAAAAGTGAATAGTGGCTGAAACTATGATAAATTAAAATCCATATGAGCATAGTAAATGAAATATTGGATATTGTAAAAAATTGAAAGAGTAAAACAGAAATTAAAAACAAGAAATTCCTTCTGAACTAGAGAAACAGACCAAAGACACGAAAGTATTGAGATAAACAATAAGACCTAAAAGATATATTCATGAAAGCCAACACATTTAACATATAAATTCCAGCATAAAAAGCTAAGACAGAGAAGAAGCAATAATCAGAGAAATCAGAGAAGAAAATACAACTGAGCTAAAGAAATTGAATTGAAAGTGCCCAACAGTACTAGTGAAAATTAACCCAAGAAATCAATCTGTAACTCTGGTCTGGTAAAAACGTCATATATATATGTCATCTAATATATGAATATATATATATATATATATATATAATCTAAAATAACAATATATTGTGGATAGTACTTACAATAAAAATGTAAGTTGTAAATATTATAAATATATATAAATGAAAAAGAAAATTACAAATCACACAAGTGCACAACAGATTCCTTTCAAAAATGAATAAAAGGAGGATTAGTAAGTATTTTTCTGTGATATTAAACATGTAAAGACAATGAAGCAAAGTACCATAAAACCTTGGATTGCAAGCAGCTTGTTCTACAAGTATTCCACAAGACAAGCAAACATTTCTAATAAATTTTAACTTGACAAACAAGCAGTGTCTTTCAATAGGAGTAGTACCTGATGCCAACTGTCACATGATAACAACTGAGCCAATGGTTCTTAAAATTCGCTTTGATATACAATTGCTTTGGATTACAAGCATGTTTTTGGAATGAATTATTATCGCAAACCAAGGTTTTATATACATGAGATTTGGTGGACAAGAGGAATGGGATTCCAGAGTTCTGTGCTGATTGGCCAAATCAGTGATAGGTGAAGGCAACAAGAAAGAACTTCTCAGAAAAGGGCTCAGAAAACATACCTCTCCATTAGAAGTTAAGCTACCTATGGAAAAGATAACAGTTTATTAGTATTCTTTACTCAAGTAACAAATGAATGAATACAATAAAATAAAAATCTAAACTAGAAAGAAGCAAACACACATATCCAAGCATGTAGATAAAGAAAAGGAGAAGGAAAAGAAAGCCATCTCAAAGCAAAAGATCAGATGAATGATGTGTTTTCTGTTGCCTTCCACCACCCCACCTCCGCCCAGACCTTGTTTTGTAGTAGAGGTTTTAAGGTAAACACAGAAGAGACAATTTTAATCTAAAGAGTTTCATCTCTTCGGTGTATTGCTATTTCTAGTTCTCAGATTGAATCACAAATTAAGCTCAGCAGAATGAATAGTCTTTACAAAAGCTGTTAAAAGGTAAAACAAATGTATGCAGGAAAGGTAGAAAGAAAGTATTTGGGTGAGGAAGATGCAAAAGAAAAGATTTCAAATAATTGAGATACTGAGATGGCTTGTAAATGTGTGTTACTTTTTTATGCATTTGTTATAATTGGTCAAAATGATGATAAGTCATGGAGAAAGAAATAGTCACACTTTTCCAAAGTAAGCAAACATGAAGAAATTTTAAAACCAAGGCAACAAAAATTATGAAATGGTAGCACTTATACAAAAAATGACATTAAATATATATTTTTACACTTTGGAAGTGACTTTTAATTCCATTTTATTTCTTATTTAATGGGAGGTCACTGATTGAAAAACTCCTTGTGAAAGAATGTTAAGTCTATATTTCTAAAAAAATTGATAGGTTCTGCAGGACATATATTGGGATGTAAATGCAGTACTTTATTTTCTTTTGCAGCACTAGCATAGATATCCACATATTATTGCTTCTTGCTAATTTCAAAAGAGCACATTTAAGTGATGCATTTTAGAAATGGCCTCTATGAAACATAGATATACCGAGTTACATAAACACAGTGAAATGGTGATATTCCAATAGACATAGTTTGTAGATAGCATAACTCATCATAGAAACACTAAGAAATGTTCACATATACATGAGATTTCAAATCTAATGTCTTAATCATTTAAATATTTATTGTGTCTACAGTGTTTCTGGAAATGGACCAGCATACAAAGCTCCCAGGGTAGCCATAGAAAAGCAACTCCAGCAAGGAATTTTCCCAGTTAAGAATGGCAGAAAGGTATCGTGCATGAAGAGCACTCTTCTCCTTAAAGGAAAGAATCTCCCCAGAAGCATTTCTGATAAACAGCGGTCCACCATGCAAAATCGACACCAGTTACCAATGGACAGACGTTATTTATTCGGAAATCGGGTGCCACAGACATCTTCAGACCTCAGCAATGCAAATCACAGGACAGGAGTATCATTTTCTTTTTCCAAAAAAGTACATCTAAAATTAGAGTCTTCAGCATCAGTTTTTAGTGAGAACACAGAAGAAACACACGATTGTAACAAGTCCCCCAGCTATAAAGCAAAAGAAACTGCAGAGAAATGTAAGTGCCGCAGGTTTGCAAGTGAGGACGTACCTCTTACTAAGGAAAAAGATATAAACATCACACCAAGCCATCTGGAACATGTTTTACACAATACCTTTTCCATCAGCTCTCAAATCGTGCAAGACAAAAATGACTCTATTGATGAAACACTGGAAGATTCGATTGGCATTCATGCTTCATTCTCTAAATCTAATATTCATCTTTCAGATGTGGCTTTTACTCCTTGCAGCAGAGAAAAAGAAATTCGAGGTACACCGAAGAACACTTCAGAAAACTGCATTAATCACTCATGCCAAGCAAATGCTTCCTCCAGCTCACCAAACATTTACAGGCACAGTGATGCCAGGATATTTGAATGTCTGGATGAGTTTCCATCACTGGAGCCAAGTAAGCAAAACAGTACAGTGCATCTGAATCCCAACTCCAGAATGGAGAAGAGAGAAAAATCTTTAGATCAAACAGAAAGAGTTGGCAAAAATGCAACAAGGCTTGTAAGAGAAGCATGTCCACATGACGTGAAGTCTAAACCATTGCCTTTTCTCCATGTACAAAGTAAGGATGGCCACACCACTCTCCAGTGGCCCACGGAACTTCTGCTCTTTACAAAAACGGAGCCCTGTATCTCTTATGGATGCAACCCATTATATTTTGATTTTAAGCTTTCTCGGAACACAAAGAGTGACCATGATTCAGAGGACTTAAAAAGAGAATTGATTAAGGAGCCCTCAGAAATGAAGACTACAATAGAGAGCCAAGTCTCAGGTTTAATCAAAGACCAACAGAAATTGATCCAAGAAAATGATCAATCTCTGAAACCAAAGATGATGATAGCTAATCCAGATTGGGAAAGTTTCCGGAGAAAATGTAATTCGGGCTACAGTGATTCTGAGCCAAATATGAGTAAAGATAATTTTAGTGCAAGTGATTTGGAAATGAAAAATCCTGAAGTGCCTGCTTTCCTTGATATCTCTCTAAAGAAATGTGTAGAAAACAATGATAATAGTGATAATGGACTTAAGGAACCTTCAAGGACCCATTGGCAAAGCTGTCAAAGGGTAGTTCTAAATGATGTAAATGAGGGCCTATCTTTTTCTCCTTACATCTCTAGGACTAAAGAACCAAAACTGATCCCTTGCGATCCTCATTCAGATTTTGAAGATGCAAATCAATTTACCTGGAATTCTAGTCCTTACCCAGTGAGGGGTCATAGTGATCATGGGAAGGACTTTAGTGTAATTGTGAATAGGAACCACATCAGCATGACCAGCAGGGTTTCTAGATGTAGAAACCAAACTTATAAGAGAAATTCTCCAAAGTTGTCTCTGAATCGAACTTCTAGCCCTTCAGACACATACGCTGGCAGCACAGCCAGCTTGAGAGCTACTTGTTCAGTTCATAAGTCCAGTGACAAGGGTAGAGGCAATTTGCTGTACTTTTGTAAAAGAGAACACAACCCAGTTGAAAGGCACAAAGGGAGACACCAAAACCCGAACTGCCTCTGCGTGTCTGAGGAGTTAGCAAAGAGCGCCTGCCTGCCATCTGAAATACAGAGAGACCGCAACTACAGATTGTGGGAATCATTTAAGAATGAAAAATCCTCAAAACATAGATACAGTCGGTGCAGAGAAAGATATAAACTGGGCAAAAATCAACAGCAGTTTTCAGGGCCCAAATCCAGGAGAATCACCCATTGTGATTCTAGCTCACAGGTTTCCTGTTCCGGAAATAGTGAAGAAGCACCAAACTGCCAGGGACCTCAGCACAGCAGATTGGGCTCTTACTCAAGAGAGAGAATTTATTGCTTAAGTAAAAGCGAGAGAAGTCAAGAGTCATTGGACAGCCCTCGTATTTGTGACCTAGGAAAAGTAAAATCCGTGCAGTATAACTCTGGGAATATCAGCTGCCTTCTAAGAAATTGTTCTACCAGCCCTTTAGAAAGCACAGAGTTGGCCATTACAGGAGAGAGGACACCCCTGACAGCCAAAAACCTTTTAGAAAGAGCGCAAGCCAAGAGGTGTCAGGAACAATCAACTAATTTTGAGGTCTCTTCAAAGAATTGTGAAAATGAATCAGAGGCTCATTCACAAATTCAATGCACAATTCAATTCACGCCACTGGGCTGTAACAGACCCGCACTGCCTTTGTCTGAAAAAACACAGAACACAAGTAAACAGAGAATTGATAAAGGCAGTACAATTCAAAGAACTATTGAGAAAGACAAAGTCAAAAGTTCACAGACAAACAATTTTCATGTTTTAGTAGATCCTGATTGCGATAACCATCTTTCTAAAGGTATAATTCATGTAGTAGCAGATTCACAGTCACCAAACATGAAAAAGAACCCAACAACAAAAGAACCAGTAAAACCTTTAATTAGCGAAGTCCAACATTATATTCAAAGCCGTGACCCACTACCAAATGATTTCCCTGGTGCTTTTCCATCTAATAGATATACTGGTGTTACTGATTCCACAGAGACCAAAGAGGACCAAATAAATCCTGACTTACAGGATGTAAGCATGCATATGAATCACGTAGAGGGGAATATAAACTCTTACTCTGACAGAACTTTGCAGAAGCATGACAAAGTAGAAGATGAATTAGAAGTGTGCCATAAATCTAGCTCTCCCCCCTTAATTCAGCAGCCAATAACATTTTCTCCTGATGAAATAGATAAATATAAGCTCTTACAGCTACAAGCCCAGCAGCACGTGCAGAAACAGCTCCTCTCAAAGCATCTTCGAGTTGTGCCTGCCTCGGGGCCCACTGCCTTCTCTCCGGCCTCGGCCGTCCAGACGGTACCAGTTCACCAGCGCACCTCCATCACCACCATCCACCACACCTTCCTGCAGCATTTTGCTGTTTCTGCCTCCATAAATTCCCATGGTGGTCCCCTCCCTATAGCTCACCTACATCCTCTTTCCCAGCCACATTTTACGCCGTTCACGTTGTCACCTCTGACTCCGACCATCATCCCCGCACACCCCACTTTCTTAGCGGGTCACCCGCTGCATTTGGTCACTGCTGCCCCCTTCCACCCACCGCACATCGCGCTGCAGCCCCTGCCCTCGGCCGCGTTGATCCCTGCATTGTTTGGCCCTCACTTAAACCCAGCCACGGCTTCTATCATCCACTTGAATCCTTTAATCCAACCAGTGTTTCAAGGTCAAGATCTTTGCCACCATTCTTGCTCGAGTCAGATGCAGCAGTTAAACGGAGTGAAAGAGGCCTTAAATGTACCAACGCACTTGAACTGATAGGTGTCGAAGCCCCTCTTGTGGATAAATAAAACAAATTGTCACTACCTACAAAATGATATATTTAAAGTGGTATGACTATTGTAAGATTTAAAATATTGGTGCCAACTCAAAATGTGACTAGTATATACATGTAAGAACTGAATTGCCAATACTAAAATAGGAGCATTTTAAGAATATCTTTTAACTTGCATAAATAACAGAGCAAATTGAAAATAACTTTCTGGACGGTAGAGGGAAAAGCATTAAGGGTCTGTTTGGAGGAGTTCTCATATAATGTTATAAAATGATAACAGAAAACGTTCAGGCAAATCATTGATATTACAAAACAATCAAATGGAACGTAATATTGTATGTTCTAGGGGGTGTTGAGCAAGTGAGTGAATTGCACATTTGGTTTGTATGCATCAGACAATACTAAAAGATCAGAGAAATAATTCCTATGGTTAACTGTTATCTAGGCTTTCAATCAATATAATCTGTTTCAATCAAAATAATTTATATTTTCATAGGAAATGATTGATTCAAGTTGGAAGCTACTCTTCAATGAAAAACAATCTTCACACACATTGTATTGTGGAGTTTCTGGAGAAACTGGGTTATCTTCATTTCATACACATCTGTGTTAAGAAAATTTTGTAACTGTAAGAGTCACCAATATCTAAAATTAAGAATGTTTAATAATTTTTGTATAAGAAAACATATATAAGCTAGCATTAATATTTGATAATGCAAAATAAAAAATAAAACATACTCAAGATTTTAAATATATTGGTTAATATTTCAAATACTACAGGGAATAAAATATTAAGTTTTCTTTATTCTTCTACTCAGAAATCTTACTGGGTTCAGCCAATAGTATGCGTAAGTAGAGAGGTAAAGGTTTGGAAATGTCAGAATTTTTACATCATAGTTATTGAGAAAATCTTATAAATAATTTTGTGCATTTTACTCAATTGGAGTAGATATATCAGTAAAACACATTGAATGGTGATGAATAAAATCACCATTAATGTAATTTGGCAAATGATCTTAAATATTTTTTAACTTATTCAAAATGTTTTCTTGGTCCACAGAACCTGCATTTCTTGCATCACTATTCTAAATGGCCCCTCAGTTAAATTTATTATTTTATATTCTTAAAATGAAAGACAAACTCATGTGACTGCACGTTTCACATAAACATGGGTTTCAGAGAAAATCAACTAAGCGGAAATGGAGTGATCAGCTATCTACTGTGTGTATGATGACATCAGCTCTTCTGTTACATGAGATGGGCAATGGGCATCTTCTTCAGCCTGGGCTTCACAGGAAAGAGAGCTATCCTCATTGAAGGCATATTGTGTGTCTATTATGTAGAGTCAGGCTAAGCACCTGGTCTACATTATTCCATTTAATCTTCACAAAGGTATTTTGAGACTAATATTATTCCTCCCTTACAGAGGAGGAAAATGGAGTTGAGAGGATAAATTCTTAATACTTGGTAAATAGTAGGAAAGAATATCTTTGATACTGGTAATAGAGACAGACAGACAGAGACAGAGAAAGGAGATAATGTCATTTTTAAATTGTAACATAAAGAAAATATATAGTTCCTAGGTATCACCAGAAACTTGCAAGATGGGGATTTTGACTGAGATATGGCAGCGAGAATGTCTAACTTATCTAAAAAGAATAGAAAATGGAAGAAAGGCATCAAATAGCAAAAACACAACAACAAAAAATCCTCTGTATACTTGCAGGGAACTTCATAAAAATCATTATAAAAGAACATTAATAAACATTAGGTGAATCCAGTAAAATGAAATAAATAGAATATTTATTATAAAAATAAATGACAAATGGCCCGGCCGATTAAAAAAATATATATTAATGTGGATGACTATTTCCTAAAACAGATTACAAATTTCACATAGAGCCAAGCCAGAGTAATTATGGGAGTACACTAAAAGTCCTATTATGAGAAAGAAAGTACCTGATTAATTTTTGTAATTGTCTTTGCAACAATTTAATCTCTTAGAAGTTAGATCAGAGAACCTCTATTGGGCACTTCATTTTGACTAATAAGGATAGATTGATATGAGTTGATGGCATGGAAATAACTTTTGTCTTGTATCATCAGTGATGAAAATGTTCACTGGATATACTATCTTGAACTATGGTAAAGCAGTCGTCACCATTTAAAGAGAAAATAACTTGTACCCCAGAGTGAGAAATTGTAAAAGTTGTGGCATCACATGAGGAAAGCTACAATTATAAATATTGAATAAGCAGGAAAAAAAATTAGTCCTTTAAACAATCCAATCTGAACTGAATGGGGAAAGCATTCAGAGTAATTGTTAAACTGCGATAAATCCGTGGATCAAAATGAACACAGATTAGGTTAATGTCTTTTTAATATATCACTTACTGGAAATATCAAAAGAGGTTAATATTTTTGCTTCTCCTTAGTGCTTACTGGTAGGGGCAGATGATCTCATGAAACTAGCAAACAAGCAAAATGGCAGTGTGACCTAAATCTAATTTCATTACACTTTCTCTCTTAAGCGGGAAGTTTTTCAAAGTGGATATTACAAGACAAATATGGATGAGGAATTTGGAACATATCAAGAAAATCATTTCCCGGCCAATACAAATGATTTTGAATCTTCATGTTTGAATGAATTTCAGCATAGAGTACTAGAATTGCTTAAAGAGGCCCTCATGATATCAATTGTCCTTGAGAAAAGATGCAGAATAGAAGAGAAGCTTGAATATCTTTGGAGTATCTTTACATTTATAATGGGAGGAATATTGAATATAGATATTACTGATTTAAAAGTGGGCATATTTATGAATAAAATGTGAAGCATAATGTTTTATGAAAAGGAACTATATGGTAACTATAACTGGTACATTAAGAACAAAGAGTATAAATACAAAAGCATTTTATTTCTCATTTGTCCACTTTATTTTCATTCTTATTCAACAAATACATACTTAGGGCCATATCCTAGACAGTAATCTAATTGCTGGGGATATAGTAATGATCCAAACTAATGAAAATAATGTCATATAGTTTAATTCTAGTTGAGTCATGCCAACAAAAACCAGAATGGACAAGTGAAATATATATTATGAAAGATGATGATAAATGCTACTAAGGAAAATAAATTGGAAAGGCAGATAAAGTGACTCAGGTGGGGGTAGTAGGTAAAGCACTATTTTAAATAGAGTAGTCCAGGGAAGCTTCACTGAGAAAGTGTTATTTCAGCAAAGACCTGAAGGATGTGAGAGAGTGAGCATTCTAGACTAAGACAAGACCAGGTTTCAATAAGCTTCTGGGTGTGCTTACCATGCTCAAGAAATAACAGGAAAACACTGGCTGGGAAAGGTTTCATGCGAGAGAATTATAGGAGATAAGGTCATAGAAATAATTGTGGAACAAAATCTTGTAAGATCTTGTCCACCATTTTAATGACTAGCTTTTGTTGTGAGGTGAGAAGCTACTGGATATTTTGGCATAGGAGAAACATGATTCATCTTAGATTTTACTAGGGTCACTCAGCTATTGCATTGTGAATAATCTCCAGGGGAGTAAAGTTTGGGGTAGGGAAGCCAATTAGTAGATGGAATGCAGACAAGAGAGGCAAGGACTCGCTCAGCAATAGTCTGGTGGAAATGTTGAGAAGTACAAGACTCTAGATTTATTTTGAAAGCAGGGCTGAGAAAATGTGCTTCATATTGAGTGTAAGGTGTAAGAGAAAGAGACAAATTAGAAATGCTGTAATAGTTTTTGCACATGGGTGGATTTACAGTTAACTGAAATGGGAACACTGGGAGGAGCAGAGCAAGAGAGGATCAGCTTAAATACTCTGTGTGAAGTGTCTAGTCATTATAGAAGTGGAAATACTGAGTTGGCAGTTGGAAATATGGATCTGAGTAGAGGTGTGAAAAGGACATACACTTTTGTGAATCATCAATGCGTAGTAAGTATATAAAAGCCATTAGCTTTAATACTATTATTAGGGGTAGGTAGGGTGGAAAAAAGTTTCGAAGACTGAGCCCCAGGTCACTCTAAGGGTGTATGTAACAGTTCAAGGTACTAAGAAATGAGATCATGATGGAATTCCAAGTTACATAGGAAAAAATCAGAACTATATAAGGCAAGTGATGAAAGTGATTCAAATAAGTGAGGATGATCAATTTTGTCACATGTTGCTGAGTCAAGAAGAAGATGGAAACTTGAGTATTTCTTCAGTCATGTAGTGCTCACCTGTCGCCTTACTAGAGACATTGTGGTTGGGGCAAAAAATAGTAAAATACATGGGGAATTTTACAGAGAGACATTGTACGAGTCTTATAAATATCCTTATGGATAATAGTCAGCACTGTGTGATAAATGTTTTATAGCCAAACAACTATACCTAGGGAGTAGTAAAGCCTGCATTAATTCCAAACTGGAGAGAGGGTTGTAGAGATTGGTTATGAGGCTTTGTATTGCACTCAGTCATAAAAACCTCCATAAAACATAGACAAAATCATGGAACAATTGTACCAAAGAGGAGAAAAACACAAACCCAAGAGGAATAGCAAATATAGTGAATGGCAAAATACAACATGAAAAAATTTTAAAAGCATAAAATAGGGCAAAATTTGAAAGGTTAAATTGAACGTGAACAGATGTCAGATCCTACGTTTTTTAATTAAAAAAATCTTATACACATACAGCCTAACTTCATCAATAAAATGAAGGGCTTAGTAGATTATCAACTCCATATAACCTAATGATGTGAAAAGGCTGGTGAAAAAATTTTGACCTATTAGGTTGTACTGAAGGAATCATACAGAATTGGAAGACGGATTTCTTCTAGAACTTGGAAAACACACAGCACTTGTGAAAAACCAAGTGTTGTTCTGGGACACTATTTAAGAGAACTATTGGCAAACTGAAGTGTGTCCACAAATGGCAGATTTGACTAATTAAGACCAGGTCAATCTTATGTTTTCACACTCATGAATAACATGAATTTGGTGAATTAACAAAAATTAACTGAAAAAAATCCATTTCATATACTTCAGGAGAATGTTGAGTTACATGGTTATTTAATTACTTCAACATATCTCAGACCATTTGACAAGCGATATTTTACCAGACATTTCCATGAGAGGGGGCAGACTAGATTGAATTCCCAAAGATAATAATGTCAGAAATAGGTTTTCTTCCTGTAGACCATCCCATAGAACTAATATTCTAAGGAACCAAATCTGGTAGATACCATGTGAAAAATAAAGACTATGTGTATTCCAAAGAAAAGAACACTTGCCGAGGAAAGAAGATGAGAATTAACCTTCTAACTTTACATGTCTGGTTGGTAGCATGGAAGTGTGTTTGTGGAAGATAGTCTCTATTCTCTTCAGGGCATAGAGAGTAGATACTACAAATAAGTAGGTTTTGACTCGACATGAAGAAAACCTTAATAAACTGAGTTGTTTGTATAAAGTTGTAAAATCTCCATCACTGAAATATCCAAGTACGTTTGTACATTTGGTTGAGTAAAATGTGTAAGGATTTTCAAAAGAGTTCTACTAGAATTTTGCTTGTTATCAATGATCTACTCAATTGTCCTCTAGGATAATTTCCAAATTTCAGGTTGCGGATTTATAGTGCTTAGTTTGGGATTAATTTTTCCTTCTGATAATACTCAAAATGCCTTTCTTGCTGTGGAGAATATGCTGAGCCATCCTCTTTCTCAAAATTAGTAAGTGTGGGCCTGAACATTTTTTTACTTAAGTGAAATACACTCTGGAAGAAAATGAAATAGAATTCTAAATATATATTTAATTCTAAAATGGATCCTTTAAAAAAATGTCACTGTGATGAATTATATTTTCAGTACTGTTTCCTTCCATTCACATAAGTATTTGATAGTTGATTTTTAGCATTAAATGTCTGTTATACTCATTGTCTAATATTTATGGAGTAATTCTTTTCATGGGATTATTCTTTCACATTTCTGGCTCATTGAAGTATTTTTTGTAACTGTCTTAAATTATAAATGCTTAATTAAAAGCTGAAAATGTTTTAAGAAAGTCTGTGTAATCTTTACACACACACACACACACACACACACACATGTACAAACACACATGCACATCCACACTATATATTTTTCTTAGACACTAAGAACCAGTCCACCAATAGATAGCCTTCCTGGACTCAGGGTATGGTTAAACAAAATAATTCTTTGTATGAAGAACTGGAAACTTGGGGAAGTTCATCTTTTTAATTCCCTGCCAACTCAGCATGAAAAAAATACAGTGGGATTCAAAAACTGTATTTCAATATTCCCTATGAGTTCACCTTTATATATGTTACAAAACATAAGAGATGATTAGAAAACAGGAAGTAATTTGTAAAGCTCCGACTTCCCAGGGTCTTTTCTTAGGCAGATATTTCACAGAGCTATCCCCTAAAAAGTTTTGATTTCATTTATAGAACCTGGATTTGATGGTGACTTTTTTTTTTTCTCAGTTTCTGCCAGGATTTAACAGAATCTCCCTAGTATCTTTGAATTGAAATATATTCAAAGAAATTAATCCTATAAAGCTTTCCAATTGAATGGAATATTTAATCAGTAAAAGTACTCAGGTTCATATTGCTGGGTTGGGCTATTTCCTTCATGCATGAAGTTGTTGCTTACTCGCACAGTTCCCAATGATGGCAGTCACACAGCTTCTAAACTTGACCATGATACTTGTAAACGATTAAATGCCATCATGCTTTCCAAGCGTTTGGAACAGTAATTGGAGATATGGAGATGCTCTAGCCTTTAGGGTACCACGTGTTATCCGAATGTTTTAGATATATATGAAGGAAACATCCAGATGTCCTCCCCAGGCTGCGTGGCGAGTTCACTGCCTCATTATTAGTGAAATAACATTGCTGGTCATCTCAAACAGGTAGTACATTTTTCAATTTTCCAGGAAAATTGCCCCAGAAGTTTTCAGAGAGATGGTTAAACATTCTGAAGAAAAATTTGTAGATGTCAAATCCAATTTTCTAAAAGCACAATAGAAAGAACCCAAATCTCACACATCAGTGTACGTAACTAATGTACTTAGGGGCAAAATTGGCCTAGTGCTTATCTCTGCCTTAGCAGGACTCATGAAGAGATTTAATTTTGAATCTTTAAATGAGTGAACTCCAGAAGAGAACTGTGCTCTTGTTGGGAAACGGAAAAATTATGAAAAAGCAAGAGGGTGACCACTTCCATATAGTAGTCAAGAGTTTACTTCTCTTTGAGTCTGACTGAAACTACTTCAAAAAGATAGGAGTTTCCTACTAAAATATGAGTTCTCCAGCCAATAAACCTGGGTCTAGAGGATTTTCAAAGGTTATCATTTCATTCCAGCAAAAATATTATCCACTGCTTCTATTAGGTAGACATTTGAAGGTGATTGTTGTATTGCGTTGGATTAAGCTATATTAAAATGGAAGCAGTGGCTGAATCGGTAGGGTTTAGAATAAGCCAATATTAGAGAGATAAGCCAAAGGGGCTTTTTTTTTTTCATTTTATGCAGCTTTGTATCAGAGGGCAACCTCTCAATCCACTTTCTTAATTCCCTTCCCAAAGTCACTGCCTCCTTTTGCACCTCACTGCCTTTTTGAAATAGCAAGATCATCTTGGCAGAAACATAAATCAGACAAATTGGAAATGTACAAAATATGTATGTGTGTACATGTGACTATGTATGCCAGTGTGCATTTTTAATGAATATATTCCAGTCTTTTGTCGTAGACCTTTCTCTTTGTTAAAAAGAGAAATATTAGTTCAAAATAGTGTTTTCCAAAACACATTCACTCATTGGAACAATCAACTTTAAGAAAGATTTCCTTTCCACCATGCTAAAAACTCTCAGTTCCTTCCACTTGTGAGAGGTTATAAAATAGTTGATACTGTAAATTGGTTATGTAGCTGTTTAAAACCAATTCCTACCTTACTCAGTCCTATTTAAAGTATTTACTTTGTAATTAAACTGGATGATAGTCTGGCAATATTATATATAATCCAATAATTTTATTTTGTATTCTCTGTACAAAATGCTTTTTTTATTATAGTGTGGCTAAGTAAATTGCACTATTGTACATGCAAAGCAGCTTTTTTTTTAGGTTGTTTAATAAATTACTTGGACTGTAGTTCAATGCAATAATATTTTTTTCAATAAAAAGCTTAATGGTATAAGAGTATTAGTCATGCATTTCTAACAAAATCATACCAAAATATAAATACAAAATCAAAATGATATGGAAATATTCTGTATTTTAAACTGCTGAATTTAAAATGCATTTAACATTTTATTTATTATTGTATATATTTATATTATATATTTAAAGGCTGGGATTTCTTAGACTATTTCTTAAAATTTTAGTGTTATAAAATAAAGCTGTTTCCTTGAACTAAAAATAAATATGATTTTAAAAGTTCTATAGATGCATTCTTTGTTGACACCTATTATGTAAATACCATGTGAAGTTTTTCTATTTCCATTTGTTTGTTTCAAAAACTAACAATACTTAGTAATGCTCTAACAGACTGCTATAAATAGTTTCTGGAATGCATTCTCTAACTGATAATATGGACATGATGGTATTCTGCACATTCATAATAATATTAATGTAAACTCTGAAAATAAGAACCCCAATAAGTTCTTATTCTCAGAAGAACTCAACTCACTAGGGAATTGCTTTAATCAAGCATGACCAGTAGTGTGGGAATATGATTTAAATCTTACTCCTTAAATAATCTCTGCCCTCATTTGCTGGATCTTAGTATGGTATCATGGATTTTTTTCATTCATTATCAAGACATTCTCATACACACTTGTCCTTTATCACTAATTACTTATAGTTTGTGAGCAAATTGATTTCTTCCATATTTCCAAGACCTAAAGAGAATAAAGAAAATTCATTGTAGAAATAGATCATTAGGAAATACCTGGAGCATGATTTTTCCCCCTTTAAATTAGTCATTCCCTAAGCAGTTAGGAGGATTGTTCAGCAGTGACCAAAACAAAGGCAAAATCAAATGATGGGTGGAAAGGGTGATGGGGCTAATAATTTTGCATCATTTTTTCATCAGAACATTTACCTTTATTGTATCTTTATCTCATGTAGTAATATTTACTACCAAACTGTCAATTTTGGACAATGACATTTGGACAAATTTGACATTATCCAGTCAAAGCTCAAAGTTCCTTTAACTTGACTTAATGTAATGTTAATATAAGTATACAAATAAATTGTTGGATTGTACAAATTCCATAAAGCCTATTATTCGAATCCTCCATTATTCGAATCCGAAGCCAATATTGTTGACAGAATTGAAGCCTCAGTGTGCTCAATAGCTGAAGTAAAGTAATATTAGAAATTTCGGCATAAACAAATGTCAAGAAATTCATGAGGACATAAGATCATAAGGACATGAGATGAACACATTTATCATAATCCAACCTACCAGGACATTCCTGAGAAAGGTCCCTTTCAAACTCCATGATAGTCAATCTATTCTCAATAGCATTTATTATTCTTCCTATTTGAAATAATTTTCTTCGACTCTAGGATACTATGCACTTTGATTTTCCTTAAGTCTGTTTTTTTTTTCTTTTCTTTTTTTCTTTTGCAACCTTCCTTCCCCCACCTTCACTACCAGAGCTTCCTTAGGCTCCCAACCTTTAAATGTCGGAATAACTAAAGGGCTTAGTTCTTAAACATTGTCTAACCTCCATTATACACACTATGTGATCTGATTCAGTATCAGGCATTTAAGAACCTTTTATACACTAGTGGCTCTCAACTTTATATCTTCAGGTATGACCTTCCCTTCATTTCTACTTTTACTTATTTGATGACTCACTCAAAACTTCCATTGAATGTTTACTAGTCATCAGGAACCCGGTGTCCAAAAAGCAACTCTTGGTTTGCTTCCATAAATCCTTTCCTTCCCCAGTGCTACACAGCTCTGTAAAGAGCTCTATCTGTCTCCCAATAGCTCATTCTTTTTTTTAATTAATTAATTAATTAAAAAATTATTTAGAGAGAGGGCATGCATGAATGGGAAGAAGGGCAGAGGAAGAGAGAGAGAAAGAGAGAGAATCTTAAGCAGGTTTCAAGCTCACCACGGAGCCCGACATGGGGCTTAATCCCTCAACCCTGGGATCATGACCTGAGCTGAAATCAAGAATCAGATGCTCAATTGACTGAGCCACCCAGTTAACCCACCAATAGCTCATGTTAAACTCTTGAGCATCCTCTTGGATGTCTCTCACTCACATCTCACATCCTTATCACCAGCTTGTCAGCATGTCTACCAGTTTTACCTACGCAGTATACCCCAAAACTGACTTCTTATCATGTCCATCGCTACCTTCTCAGTATATTCCATCTTCTTTCACCTGTCATATAGCGATAGCCTCCTACCTGTTCTCCCTGGATCTCCCGTTTCTACAGCCAGAACCACAGAGGGGAGATACAGTGCTATCCTAAAGATAAAAATCTCTTAAATAGTTTCACAATTTTTTTTAGAATAAAATCCAATGGTCTTACAACAGCCTTTAAAATCCAATTTCGTCTGACCTCTGACAATCTCTACAACTTCCTCTTTTTCTGTTGCCTCTGTCTCTGATCTTGCAGTTCCTCAAGCCAAGCATTTCCCACACAGAGCTTTGCATTTGCTCTTTTCTCTGACTGGAACGTTCTTTCCTCAGGTTCTCTTACAAATCCTTCCCTTTTTTCATTCAGGTGTTTTAAAAAATAACTCCTCATCAGAGAAGAATTTCTTATCCACCCAATATAAAAAGAGTATCTACTTTACTATTCATACTATTCACTTTGAATTGTTTCTTACAATAATAAATACCCTACTATTCTATTTAAATTTACTTTTATATTTTTGGTTATATGTGTTTAAATTCATATTCATAGAAGTACATTTTTAAAATAAATTTTATGGGAGCATGATTTCTTCCTCTTTTGTTCAACACTTTTTTTTTATTTCTTAGACTCATACAGGAACATAGTAGGCATTCAATAAATAGTTCTTGAGTAATATAATGATTGCAAAACTTGAAGAAGACTCTCAGCTTTCTGGTTGATTTGAGGCAATGTTATTTTACTGAGGGCCAGTGTGCAAAGTTTGATGGAATTTATTAAATAGATTATAATTTGTAAATTAAAGTATATATTTTCAAACAAAGGGTAAAAGTGAAAAAAAACTTTCGTGATTAATTGATCAAATATTTGTTGAACTTGAGAGGCTGTTTAAATGGTATTTTAATTTTTTAAAGTTTATTTATTTATTTTGAGATAGAGAGAGAGAAAAAGTGTGAGTGGGGGAGGGGCAGAGAGAGACAGAGACAGAGAGAAAATCCCAAGCAGGCTCCACATGGTCAGCTTAAAGCCATGGGGCTCGAGCCCATGGACTGCAAGATCATGACCTAAGTGGTAGTTGGATACTTAACTGAGTGAGCCACCCAGGCATCCCTAGATGTCATTTTAATTTTTAAATTAGCCATGGGTTGTGATCAATTTCCTTAAAGTTGTAAAATGTACAGACATGCATAAAGTGTTAAAACATACTTTAAATTTTACATTGATTTGTAAAAGTACTTATCACATAACCTCTATAAATTCAGGGATTTTGTTTGATCCTGTCAGAGGCAGTATTACTAACATCATTTGGGGACATATTTCTACTTCCCCATACATAGTGTCCCTACTGCTCTGTACAAGTGGTGGGACAAGCTGGAAATTCTCTGGAGAGTGATTTCCTCACTCATTTTATTAATATGCATGAAGTAGCTACTATATGCAAGAGACAGAGCAGTGCATGAACAGTCAAAACACTCTGCTCTTCTGGAGCTTACATTTTAGTGGAGGAAAAAGAAAACAAAATAAAAAAAGCAAACTGTGTGTTAAGATAAATAACATCCAGTGCTAAAGAAGTTAATGGCACTTGGTACATAATGAAAGAGCCTGTATTTGTACCTAGGTACCTATTTTGTTCCCAAAACCACATTTGGTCTATTTCATGAAATGGCGTGAGATAAAAATTACTGTCTGGTTAATTAATGATAATTGTTTCATTAGTTCCTTCAAAGAAAGATGAATTGAGAAAAAAAACATCTTTTTTCAATGGGCTGCTCCTTTTAAATTTTATTCAGTGTCACTCCTGTTAAACATATCTTGACTGAGATACAAGTCTTGAGACTGGAGTCTTGTGACTATACTGGTGCAAGATCTGTTGCTATTGAATGATTCAGAATGTGCTGCATATGCATAGGAGATGTAATAGTAATATATGGCCTGATGATATATTTACATAGATACTAATGTGTTTGAGTTTGAGTTGAGCAGTAGGCTGCTGTTGTCAGCAATTAATGCATGTCCAGGTGGAGAAATGTGATTTCAAAGAAAGGTGAAGATTTTTGAGATCACCGGTTTAGAAAAGCAGTCTGTATGAAGCCAACTTCTAGATTTTGGCAAACTCTCCAGACAAATTTCGTTTCATTAAGAGGATAGGCACTCTAGGTCACCATTCAGTTGACCTAGTGGCTGTTATTTATTAAGACATGACTGTTAGATATGTCTTTGACATGCAGTCATTATTTCATAAGCTTTTTTATTGTCTGTTATCCCAATTGTTTTATTTTTCTCACCAGCTTGAGTAATAGCCAAACGTCCTTTTTATCCTAAGTCTAGGAGTAGAATGAAAGTGGTAAAAAAAAACAAAACAAACAAACAAAAAAACCACCCATGTGAAAGCGTGAGCTTACTGGGAAAGGTCTCTTCCTGATTTGTGATTGTCATTGCCGGTGATAAAGGAATTTGTTATCAATAAAGTCTGACTGATAAACGAGATTTTCTGGCTTCCTTGTTACATAGGCAAAGGTGTCTTTTGGGTCCATATCCATATGTTTCTCCTTGGAAGGTCGTGCTTTGAATTGCAGCACCAGCCTTGGTTCCTTTGTTTCAAATTAAGCTGTTGCACCTTGATGGCAGCATGGGGTGTGTTCTGTCACCACAGACAGAGATGTTTCAGTGCTTCAGGCTGAGTTCTGGCATGTCCTTGAAGCATTACACTGGCCATCCTGGGCATGCCTCTTCTCTTTCTGTTTCTGCCCTCATCAATTTTCGTCATATGCCAATCCTGTCAGAGCTGAGTTTTCACAATCATTGTGTCAAATTTGAAGAAGCAAATGTATCCTGAACCCTACCAGTGGAGAATTAATCTGCCTGCTAAAGTTGTGTAGGTGGTATTTGCATTAGAATTCGGTAACCTACTGTGACACTGAGAAAAATTCTCAAAGAATGAGTGTTTGGGACCACACATTACTTTGTCTACTTTGTATCTTGAAGTGGGATCATGTGCCAGGGACTGTGCTCATTAAGAGGCAATGAGCTCAGGTGCCAACTTGAGGGACCTGTCATTAATGAAGATTTTAGACAGTAGGGCATTTAAATATTTTGGTAGAGTTAGCTAATCCAAAAGTTGCCAGTGTTATTCACATTTCCTCAATTGAGATGTGCAGACAGATTCCAGGAAAGAGCATAGCAACCATGGTTGACCAGCAGGTTAAAAGACAATAGCTCCAACCTATCAGTCCCATCTAAACCCACAAGAATGATGAAAACATTGTGACAAGGTCAAGATTGTCAAGCTCTAGAGTAATGGTATACCTTGTGATTTTTGTACCCTACTTTTTTTGACCATTATAACTCTTTCATGCCACATTGTTTCTTAATCAGCATGTTAAATTACACAGAAAACTGCATGGAGTGATTATACCATAACTTACACAACCATGCCCCATTTTACTGTTATTTAGACTCTTCTCTAGCTTTTTGTTAATATAAAAGATCCTTCAATGAACATTTTCATAGATGTAGTTTTTTTCTTATCATTACCTATCTAAGTTCAAATCTTGGAAATGGGGACTAAAGCACACATAAATTAGTTTTTTTTAATATACTACCTAATTCAATTCCAATGAGTTTTATCAAGGCCTGAAATACATTAAAATTTTTGACAGTAGTGTACTATAATTTATTCAACTCTTCCTCCTTCTGCCAGTGATTATTAATACTGCTATTATTATTATTCCATCTATATTATTATTATGCCATAATGATATGGTAACTTAAGATAAAAGATGTTGGTGCATTCCTTTTGTTTTTACAAAATCTTATTTGTTTGTTTGTTTGTTTGTTTGTTTAACTTATTTTAAGTAGGTTTCATGCCCAGCACTGAGCCCAATGCAAGGCTTGAACTCAAGCATGAGATCCAGACCTGAGCTGAGATCAAGAGTCAGACACCACTGAGCCACTCAAGCTCTCCATAAATTTTTATTTTTATTTTTATTTAATAATTGTTTTTTCCAGTTTTATTGAAATATGATTGACTTACATATCATATAAATTTAAGGTGTCAGCATAATGATTTAAGTTACATTTCTTGTGAAATGATTACCACAGTAAGTTTAGTCAATGTTCATCATTTCATACAGATATAATATAAAGAAGAAGAAATGTTTTTTTCTTTGTGATGAGAACTCTTAGGATTTACTCTCTTAATTTTCATGTATATCATATAACAGTGGCAACTATAGTCATCCTGCTATACATTATGTCCCTAGTACTTGTTTATCTTATAACTGAAAGCTAGTACTTTTTTTCCATCTTCATCTGATTTCCCTCCTCCCATCCCTGACATCTGGTAACCACAAGTCTGATTTCCTTTTCTATGAGTTCCTTTTTTTTTTCTTTTTTCTTTTTTTAGTATTCCACATATTAGTGAGATCATATGGCAGTTGTCTTTCTCTGTCTAAATTATTACACTTAGCATAATACCTTCAAGGTCCATCCATATTGTCACAAATGACAAGATTTCCCTTTTTCATGACTGAATGATATCTATCTATCTATCTATCTATCTATCTATTATCTATCTATCATCTATCCTATCTCTATATCACATTTTCTTCATCCATTCATCCACCAATGAGCACTTAGGTTGTTTCCACTTTTTGGCTACTGTAAATAATGCTTCAATAAACATGGTGGTGTGGATATCTCTTTGACATAGTATTTTCATTTCCTTCAGATATATTCCCAGAATTGGAATTGCTAGATCACATGGTAGTTCTATTTTTATTTTTTTGAGGAATCTCCATACTGTTTTCCATAGTGGCTCTATCAATTTGCAATCCAACAGGGTGCAAGAGTTCCCTTTTTTCTACATCCACACCAGCATTTCTTATCTGTTGTCTTTTTGACGATGTCTATTTTACCATGTATTAGGTGGTATCTCATTATAGTTTTGATTTGTATTTCCCTAGTGAAAAGGTGATGTTGAACACCTTTTCTTGCAATGTAAGCCATTCATATATCTTCCGTGGAACAATGTCTAATGAGTTCCTTTGCACATTTTTAGTTGGATTAATTTGTTTTTTGCTATTGAGTTGTATGAGTTCTTATTCATATTTTGGATATTAACCCCTTATCAGATACATGGCTTGCAAATATTTTTCCCCATTCTGTAGATTGTGTTTTTATTTTATTGATGGTTTCATTTGCTGTGCAGAAGCTTTTTAGTGTAATTTAGTCCCACTTCTTTATGTGTTGTTGTTTGTTTTTAATTTTTTTAATCGTTATTTATTCTTGAGAAAGAGAGACAAGTGCAAGTGGGGGATGGGGGGCAGGCAGAGAGAGAGGAAGACACAGAATCTGAAACAGGCTCCAGGCTCTGAGCTATCAGCATAGAGCCTGACGTGGGACTAGAACCCACCAACCGTGAGATCATGACCTGAGCTGATGTTGGATGCTTAACCGATGGAGTCACCCAGGTGCCCCCATTTGTTTACATTATATGTTGTTGCTTGTGGCTTAGAAATCACATCCAAAAATTCATTGCAAAAATTCATGTCAGAGAACTTTTTTCCTGTGTTTCCTTTTAAGACTTTTATAGTTTCTGGTGTTATATTGAAATTTTTAATCTATTTTGAGTTAATTTTTTTGTGAATGATTTAATATAGAGGAATAGTTTCCATCTTTTACATGTGAATATCCAATTTTTCCAGCACCATTTATTGAAGAGACATCTTTTCTCCATTGAATATTCTTGACTTCCTGACCAAATATTACCTGACCATACATGAATGGTTTAAGTTCTGAACTTTTGGCTCTGTGCCATTGGCCTGTGTCTGTTATGCCATTACCATACTGTTTTGACTACTATAGTTGTATATAATAGCTTGAAAGTAGTAAGTGTGTTGCCTCCTGATTTGTTCTTGTATCTCAGGCTTGCTTTAGCTATTTAGGGTCTTTCATGGATCCATATAAATTTTAGTTTTTTTTTTCTACCTCTGTAAAAAATTAGAATCTTGATAAGACTGAATTGAATCTTGTAGATTCAATAGAGCCTTCAGTAGAAGGCTTGTGTAGTATGGTCATTTTAATAATATTAATTCTTCCATTCCATGAGCACCTTTCCATTTGTTTTCTTCAATTTTTTTCATCCATGTCTTTTAGTTTTCTGTAGAGAGATCTTTTACCTCCCTGGTTAAATTTATTCCAAGTATTTTTTTTATTCTATTTAATTTTAAACACTTTATTGTTTTTTTATGCTACCACAAGTGAAATAATTTTCTTTATTTCTTTTTCAGATAATTCATTGTTGTTGGATAGAAACACAGCTGATTTTTGTATGTTAATTTTGTATTTTGCAACTTTACTGATTTGTTGATTAGAACTGACAGTTTTTTGATGGGGTTGGGACCTAAAGGCCAGCTTGAAGCAGCCTCCCAGCTGTTTCCAATAAGGCTTCCTTTTTTTTTTTTTTTTTTTTTTTTTTTTTTTTGAGAGAGAGAGAGAGTGGGAGAGGGGCAGAGAGAGAGCAAGAGAGAAAATCCCAAGAAGGCTCCTCACTGTCAGTGCAGAGCTCGAGGTGGGGCTTGATCTTAAGAACCTTGAGATCATGACCTGGGCTGAAACCAAGAGTCAGACACTTAATCTACTGAGCCACGCAGGTGCCCCTCCAATCAGGCTTTCTGGTTAGGAGGGGCTGGGAACTACTCAGCTGCAGGCCAGGCTATGATTTAGCTCCCCAGCCAAGTTGAGGCAAGGGAACTTTCCAAGCCTAGCAAGGCTTTTTGATTGTGGTTTTGACTCAAACTGACCCAACCTCCACGTTCCCTGGCCAAATGGTGCCACTGAATTCGTTCTGTGATCAGCTCTGCTTGCTACACCCTCTGCTCAAGCACTGTTGGGCTATGCAGCTTCCAGCATTCCCCGTCAGGCTTTCTGGTCAGGAGAGACCGGAAGCTATAATTAACAGTGAGCCCAACTATGACTCAGCAAACTTGCCTGGGTAGGGGGATGGCTGAGGAGCCTCCAGGGCTTGCAGAGGTCTTTGCAGGGAAGCCCAAATCAGGCAAGCCTGCACCCCGCCAAGTTTTCTGGTCAGATTGCACCCTTTGGGTTCTGCTGTTGAGAAGCTGCTTGTTGAGAGTACTACTTGGGCACCGCAGGTAAGAACTCAGTCTGCCAAAATTTTAGTGCTGGTTATTGCAAGTCCCTTCCTTATTCTCTATCTCGAATTCCCTATGGTTAAGTCCTATGGATTTTCCTGTAATCCCAGTGGGGTGAGACCAGAGCAACAGCTTCTGAGAAGCAACCCACAATGTAGGGGGGAGCTGAATGTCTACCCGATGCTCTCTTCCTCCACTTGAGGAACCATAGGCTCAGGGAAGACCTCTGCATAGTGCTCTTCTTGTCTGGGGGAGACACAGTCAAATCAGCACGTAGCTCCTCTTCTTACATTTCCAGTGCTGTTTGTCTTGGTCTCAATGATGCAGGGGGTGCTTCAACCTCACCTCTGTATTCTATTGTTCCCTCAGTGATCTCTTATCCAGGAATAGTTCTGAGGGGGAGCAAAGTTGCCATTTGGTCTTATCACTCCCCTTCTTATAATTTTTTAAAATTATCCTAACTATAGTTCCTACTTTTTTAAATGTAACTATATAGTTATACATCTGGAAATTTACATGAAATGAGAATGTTTCTGAGAGCTTGCAGTTCTTGTGTAATAGGCTTAATAACATCATGTGGTAATCATCATGCTTCATGTTTTTATTCGTTGACTCACATGACTATATTTTATACCCCATCCAAAGGTCTATTGATGGACTAGGAATCAAATATCTTCTAGGATCTTGTCTCTTGCTAATGTATCCTTCATATTCTAGCACATTATTGAACTTTAGAGGTAGTAGGAATCTTCAAATTTGTATCGGTCAGAAGTGAGAGTGGCCTGGGGCCCCGGACCTTGCAGCTGGTGTGTGAACAACAAAACAGTGTTGTGGAGGACTGTGTGCTTAATCTGTGATGTCTATCACAATTGTGGGTGGTTGGTGTCAAAAGTCATTGCAGTGTCTCATAGTTATGAGAATTAAACGGTTCAGTATATGTAAAAATGCTTAGAATAGTAACTGGTAAATGTTCTGCACGTGTTAGCTATTATAATTATTAAACGGTCACTTTCTTCATGACTGATGAATATAATATCAAGAATAATAACTACTGGTTTTGATTTATATAGTATGTTTTATTTAACCCATAGCCTATTCTGTAAGATGTTTTCTTAATGTTCGTTTATTTATATTTTGAGAGAGAGAAAGAGAGAGAGAGAGAGGGAGAGAGATCTCATGAATCACGAGATCATGACCTGAAATGAAATCAAGAGTCAGACAGACATCCAACCAACTGAGCCCCCCAGGCTCCTTTATAAGACTTTTTTTAAAATTTTTTTTAAATGTCTATTTTTGAGAGAGAGAAAGAGAGAACATGAGGGGGGGGGGCAGAGAAAGAGGGAGACACAGAATCTGAAGCAGGCTCCATGCTCTGAGATGTCAGCACAGAGCCCAGTGAGGGACTCGAACCCAAGAACAGTGAGATCATGACCTGAGCTGAAGTCGGACACTTAACCGACTGAGCCACCCAAGTGCCCCCCTATAAGATGTTTTTTAAAAATTATTTTCTCGGGGCGCCTGGGTGGCGCAGTCGGTTAAGCGTCCGACTTCAGCCAGGTCACGATCTCGCGGTCCGTGAGTTCGAGCCCCGTGTCGGGCTCTGGGCTGATGGCTCAGAGCCTGGAGCCTGTTTCCAATTCTGTGTCTCCCTCTCTCTCTGCCCCTCGCCCGTTCATGCTCTGTCTCTCTCTGTCCCCAAAATAAATAAACGTTGAAAAAAAAAATTAAAAAAAAAATTATTTTCTCAAGTTGTTTAAAGGAATATAGTAAGTGGTAGAATAGACACACTCACAAATGTCAATGGTTCTTACTATAATGTAATAAGCTTAAGGTTGGAAACTCCTTTTCCATAAAAACTATTACAAGTATAATCACCTAAAACTTATGTCTGATTTTTATTGGTAAGAGGAAAGGAATAAAAAGTTTACCTCTAGGTTTTCCTGTAATTGAGCTGAGTATCATCACACTGTTTAGAATGTTGAGTGATCTATCATAACAATTAGACTCCAGAAATTATAATGATGCAAATTTAATAGAAGTTTATTTTTCATAAACTATTAAAGTTTCTTTTTTCTTCTTTTATTGATGTATAATTGACTTAAAATGGTGTATTTGTTTCAGGTTTACAACATAGTGATTCAACAATACATTATGCAGTGCTCACCACAATAAATGTAGTTACCATCTGTCATCATATAATTAAGACAATATTATTCACTGTTTCCTATTCTGCACTTTCCAACCCCATGACTTATTTAATTTAAAACTGGAAGTTTGTGGAGCACCTGGGTGGCTCATTCGGTTGAGCATCCGACTTCAGCTCAGGTCATGAAATCAAGGTTCATGAGTTCAAGCCCCATGTCAGGCTCTGTGCTGACAGCTTGGGGCCTGGAGCCTGCTTCAGATTCTGTGTCCCCCTCTCTCTCTGCTCCTTCCCTGCTCACGCTCTGTCTCTTCCTCAAAAATAAATAAAGGTCAAAAAAATTTTTTTTAAACTGGAAGTTTGTACCTCTTAATCCTCTTCACATATTTCACCCATCCTTCTTTCTTTCCACTTTCCCCTCTGGCCACCACGAGTTTGTTCTCTGTATTTATGTTTTGTTTCTGTTTTTTGTTTGTTGTTGCTGTTCATTTGTTTTGTTTTTTGGATCTCATATATAAATGAAATCATATGGCATTTGTTTTTTTCTTCGAATTTATTTCTCTTAGCATGAAACTCTTTGTGTCTATCCATGTTGTCACAAATGGCAAGAAGTCATTCTTTTTTATGGCTGTGTAGTATTTCATTGCTATACATATCATATCTTCTTTATCCAGTTATCTATGGATGGACAGTTGCTTCCATATCTTGCCTATTATAAATAATGATGCAATGAACATAGAGGTGCACATATCTTTTTGAATTAGTGTTTTCATTTTCTTTGGGTAAATTTCTAGTAGTGGAATTATTGGATTGGATGGTATTTCTATTTTTAATTTTTTGAGGTACTTATGTAACATTTTCCATGGTGGCTGAGCCAATTCACATTCTCATCAACAATGTACAAGTGTTCCCTTTCCTCCACATCCTCACCAAAATTTGTTAATTCTTGTTTATTTTTGACCTAGCCATTTTGACTAGTATGTGGTGATATCTCATTGTGCTTCTGATTTCCCTGATGATTAGTGATGTTGAACACTTTTTCATGTGTCCATTGGCCCTCTGTATGTCTTTCAGGTTCTCTACCCATTATTTAATTGGATTCATTTTTTTTTATTTTTTATTTTTGTGTTGAGTTGTATAAGTTCTTTATATATGTTGGATATAACCCCTTTTGGGTATATTATTTGCAAGTATCTTCTTCCATTAAGCAGATTGCCTTTTTGTTTTGTTGATGGTTTCCTCTGCTGTGCAAAAGCTTTTTATTTTGGTGTAATCCCAGTCGTTTGTTTTTACTTTTGTTTCCTTTGCATAAGGAGACAGATCTAGAAAAATGTTGCTACGGCCAGAGTCCAAGAGATTACTACCTATGTTTTAAGGAGGTTTACAGTTTAAGATCTACCATTTGGGTCCTTAATCCATTTTGAGTTTATTTTTATATATCGTATAAGAAATTAATCCAGTTTCATTCTACTGCATGTAGCTATTCAGTTTTCCCAGCACCAATGATTGAAAAGATTGTCTTTTTTTCCATTGTATATTCTTGCCTCCTTTGTCATAGATTAATTGGCCAAGTATGGGTTTATTTCTGGGTTCTCTATTCTTTTCCATTGATATATGTGTTTGTTTTGTGCCAGTACTGTACTGTTTGGATTACTACAGCTTTGTAGTATATCTTGAAATCTGGGATGGAATACTTCCAGCTTTGTTCTTTCTCAAGATGGCTTTGGGTATTTGGGGTCTTTTGTGATTGAATACAATTTTTGGTATTATTTCTTCTCATTTTTTGAAAAATACTGTTGGTATTTTGATAGGCATTGCACTGAATCTGTAGATTGCTTTAAGTAAACTTTACCTTCAGTAGAACTACTAAATGAATAAATAGATCTATGGGACTGCCTTCTTATGGTATTTAAGAAACCAAGCTAAATGGTTTCAACTGACAGCTCCCAAAGCTTCCGTGGGTACCATCTGTAGTTTCCCTGGACAGGGTATGGGGAAAAGATGGGGAGAATATATGAAATATTTATACAGGTTAGGCCTAGAAATAATTTTAGCTCACACTCCATTGCCTAGATCTCAGTCATATGGATACATCCAACTTCAAGGGAGTATGGGAAATATAGCATAGCTATAGAAGAGAAGAGAAAATGCAAGACAGAAGTTTGGTATTTAATTGTTAATTTTTCATATACTTTATTTGCAGGCCCATTAAGTCCTAGCAGAAAATAGTCAATAACAATTAAATGCCCATTGATTATTTCATTAAAGTTCCTTTCTTCTTGCCTACCACAACTGAAAAAAAAAAATATTTCTTTTTCATTGACTGGCCCCTTTTGCCTAAAATTCCACTATAGAATTTTCAAGCTTTGTATTTACTGTAGAAATTCACCATAGACATTTCTTCCTTATTTCCCTATCAAAATGCAAAATTACTTCAGCCATTTATACCTTGGAAAAGATGGGTTTATAGACACTTTTCTGCTACCTATAGCCCATTAAAAGAGTATTTTCGCTGGTGGGAGTGGGAAGAAACATAAATAGATCACAAAATAAATTGGCTAAATACAAAAGCTCCATCACAGAGCAAGCTGAAATTCCTATATAAATGCTCCATCAAACGTGCTGGATGCCTTACTTCACTTCTTAAAGTGGACTGAAATAGTAGTTCTGATTCTGGCAATTTTAAATATTCATTTCTTCTTAGTGAATAAAAACCAAAATATTTAAAATGCCTCCTGCCTTTTTTTTTGTCCCTTGTATTTTCTACTTTTTATCCTAAATCCATACATTTGCTCTTCTTTCTCCTTCCTTTAGTCCAAATCATTTGGCAAGAAGGAAAGGGCAGAGGGGTGAATCCTGGGGTTGGGGATAGAAAATTGTGCTGTTCTAATAGTGCAAAGTGATCCAGGAATCTATTTTATAGCAGCCTGTTATACAGGCTTTGTCTCTCACCACATTTTTTTCTGACATTTGCTGCTTTGTACTTCCAAAATATTATTTAAAAAATTATTTTCTTGGGGCACCTGGGTAACTCAGTCAGTTATGCATCTGACTCTTGGTTTCAGCTCAGGGCATGATCTCACAGTTTGTGAGTTCAAGCCCTATGTTGGGTTTCGTGCTCTCAGCTTGGGATTTTCTCTCTCCTCTCTCTTTGCCCCTCCATTCTTGCCTGCACGCTCTCTCTTTCTCAAAATAAATAAATAAACTTAAAAAAAATACTTACTTAAAAGACCTAATGTTGCTCTGTTGCAGAATATAATTTTCTTAAACATTGCATTCATTACTAAATTTCCCATACCACATCTTCCAGTTCTTTGAAAAAGAGAGTATTTTACTGAAAAATTCCTAATCTGTCAGATTTATTTCAAAAGACTCTGCAATAGACAACCATAGGCTTTATTAAAATTCTCACTTGTAGGTGCCTAGTCATGTCCAATTGATCTATGAAATGACATATTTATAATTGACAAACATTGCTTGTGGTTGCAATATTTCCTTTTAGTTTATATAAAATCCCTGGCAAGTGAACAGATAGAATCAGACTGAATTCCCTTTCAATGAAAACTTCATCTCCCTTGCATTGAGGAAGGAAATAATCTCTAAAATCAGCACATAGGATGTCACGGCTACATTGGACCCCTTGCAGCATGTGACTTGTCTTGGGGGCAAGCATATTCTAGGCAGAATATTACTCAGAACCATCTTTCAGGTCTCATGTCTTGGAAACAAAGCCTACCCATGTAGAATAAAGGTGAAGACCAGAAGGCTGGGAGGATGTGGGAAAATTACTTCCCATCAATGGTTTCCAAGAAGGTGGTGTATTCTTAGATGATAAATTTAGACATTGCCAACACTTTTTCAGAACCTATTTTAAATAGTGTCTTAGAATTATCAATATAAAAAAGTTAATAGAAGGGCATATAATAATACATGGTCAGAACTTAAGACAATTATATTTCCGAGTGATGATTTTTCTCGAAGAAAAAGTATATATTTTAAATGTCTTGGTCTGTTATAGACAATCTCAAAATATTTTTTTTATTATCCATTTATTTTGTTCTCTCATTTAGGATTTCATATCTACACATACATATATACACACACACAAAGATATACTATAAAGTGTATTTTATTTCATAACACCTTGTTTGCAAGCAGAAATAAAGATTAAAGTAAAGACCAATGAGGGTTGGAGCGCCTAGGTGGCTCAGTTGGTTGAGTGTCTGACTCTCAATTTCCATACAGGTCATGATCCTGGAATCTTGGGATTGAGCCATGTGTTGTGTAGTCACACTGAGTGTGGAGTCTGCTTGGGAGTCACTCTCCCTCTGCCCCTCTCCCCAGCTAATGATCTTTCTCCCTCCCTCTAAAATAAAATAAAAATGAATAAAATTTAAAAAAAGACCAAGGAGGGGAATACTGAGATTTTCTTTTGAAAGAATTTGAACTGAAGAGATTCAGATCAGTTCAGAGAATATTTTGATCTTGTGTCTGTTTCTTAATCTCACACTTTTATAAAATATATAGCTTTGTTTCTTCTTCATTCTGATTAATTTGAGAATTATTAAAAAAAAACTAAAACAAAAAATGACTTTGGGCCATGTGTCAGGAAAAAGAAAACAAACAAAACATCTGTTCAAAACCATGCAAATTTGCAAAATATGCTAATTGCATGTAAGAAAGTTAAAATGGATATAATCAGGTCAAGTTCATGGCTAATTTCAAGGCTGAGTGGTCTGTGCCAGATGGGTATTTGTCCTCAAAAATGTGTCTCCATGTTAGTTATTGGAACAACGCTGGTTCAAAAAGCTCCAGATAACAATGATTATCTTCAGTGTTTTGTATACAACCTGACTAAAACAAACTGGCATGTGATAGTTGAAAATTCTAATTTATTTTCCCCCCAAAATTGTGTCTTAGAAAATATAACTTCTGAGACACATGCCTTAGAGTGTTAAAAATAAGAGCTTGGGTAGGGGCGCCTGGATGGCTCAGTCAGTTAAGTGGCCGGCTTCGGCCCAGGTCATGATCTCGAGGTCTGTGAGCCTCAAGTCAAGCTCTGTGCTGACAGCTCAGAGCCTGGAGCCTGCTTTGGATTCTGTGTCTCCCTCCCTCTTTGCCTCTTCCCCACTCAGTCATTAATTCATTCTCTCTCTCTGTCAAAAATAAATAAACATTAAAAAAATGACTTTTAAAAAATAAGAGCTTGGGGCTCCAACTGCCCACGTTCAGATTCTATCTCCATCTTCTGCTAGCTATGGAAACTTGGAAAACTGCTTAACCTCTCTGCATCTCAGTTTCTCCATCTATCACAGAATAATAATGATAATTTCTGCCTCATGAGATTGTAGTTTAAGTCAATTATTAGAGTGTCTGGCACATACAAGGGCTTAGTAACTATTGACTATTGATGTGACTGCTTACCTTCCACTTAAAAACAAAATATTTTACCAAGGTAATGAAACTGGAGAAAAAAACCCTAAATTTGGGTTTGGTATTTAAAAAAAAAAATGACCCTGAGCCTCTCTGCCCTCTTAGATGGACTCAGATGCTCATTTATTCCCTGCGTCTTAGTTGATCTATGGACTTCAGGGTAAGATTAAGAATAAACTACTGCTTTCCTCAGCTGCCTTGACTGCCTAGGCTCCAAACATACCAGCTTCTTTAAACCCACATCACACAGGTGTGAATATATCAAATAGCATCCTGATATATCCTCGAGATTCAGCCTTAATTATCTTGGAGAAAACTCCTAGATGGGTCAGCTGATATCCTTGATAACAGCAAGGATCACAGAATCTTATTATTCAACACTATTTTTATTATCTTTACCTTCCCACCTGTGTGAATTAGGGTCTTCTGAAGAGCAGATACCATGCTGCTATTAGCCGTGTAAGAAATTTAATGGAGAAAATGCCTATGAGGAAAAATCAAGAGGGAGTCAGAATAGATTGGGAGAATTGTTAAAGCAAGATACAGGTCTAATTTCTATGAAAGGAAGAAAGAAGCAAGGAAGGTTGAGTAGGAAAACTCTTAGACTGTAAATGCAGTTCAAGCAAAGTTTTAGCAAAGCCAACAAAGAATACTTGAGCCAAAGTCACCAGTCATAGGAGTCTCATATCCCCCAGGAAGCGGCCTGGCTAGGTATCCCTGTAGCATTCAGTCACTGGCTGTGAGAGCATGGTAGGCAGCATGGCCCCCAAGCAGACATATCAATGGATTTCAGAGTATGTCACCTGGATCCATTGGTCGATTATGCTCCCTGTGATGAAATATAAGAGAGTATAGTTGATGGCCATCAAACCACCTGATGTTTGAAATCTTCCTCTACGATTCTCTACCATTCTAAAATCCTATCACCCCCTGTACTTAGGTGCTAATTTGTCTTAGCTCACCTAACCTGCTTTCTCTCTCTGCCTTTTTCTTTCATCTCAAATTATTTCCAGAACACCCCTTAGGACTCTGATTGTGAGTATCACAATAAACTCCAAAGACAACTGTGGTGTTTAAATTATTTTTCATTTAAGGCTAACTATTAGCCAAACACTAGAGATACAGAATGTAAATAACAATTCCCAGAGCGAGATGATCTCCAGTTGTCATTAAAATCTTTGCCAAGGCTGATAAATTGTGGTAGGGGACTAATGACATGAAACTTTACAGACCCAGAAAGGCAGAGCAGAGTGAAAAAATAGGGAGTAGGCAAAAGCCTGCGTTACTATTTTGCTTTGCTTACTGATGCTGCTTGTGATCTGATTATAAAACTGAATGAACATTCAAATATCCCACAATATAAACAATACTTTTTCCCTTGAGTTTTGTTTTCACTTTCATCAGTGTTTCCTAATTTAAGCAATGATGAGAAATGACGAACAATGATAACAATAAAGTCAATTACAAAACTGACTTGACAGAAAAGAGCATTAAACTTGAAATCAATGACAATAATTTACAAGTTTCTAAATGTACACAGGCAAAACTTTTCTCACTAACATTTTAAAACATTCAGATGTGGTAGAATTTTGTAGTCATTTTGTAAATTTTGTAGATGGTTTATGAGCAGAAGAATTGGTAGTCAGTCTCTGGCTTGAGAAAACAGAAAGAAAGAAACTCAGATCTCATTTCACAGTGCTTTGCAATTAGTTTTATTAATTCTATTTGCCCAAATAAGATGAAGAATCATATTTGTTTCTTGTTTTTGTTTTTTTTCCCCTCCAAACTAGCTTAGCACAGGCAGCCATAACAAAATAGTACAGATTTGGTAGAACTTACACAACAGAAATTTCTCAGAGTTCTGGAGGGTGGGAAGTCCATGATCAATGTACCCACAAAATAGGCTTCATTCTGAGGCGGTGGCTTTTGAGCTTGTATGTGACCTTCAGCCTTCTAATAGGACCTCTTTTTTGTGCATATGGGGGGAGATGAAGAGAGCAAGCCCTTTATTTAATATCTCCTCTTATAAGGGCACTAATCCCATTGGTGATACCACTCTCATGACCTAATTATCCAACCCTAATTACCTCTCTAAGGCCTCATCTCTAAATACCATCACATTGGAGGACAGAGCTTCAGGATTTGAATTTGGGGAGTTAGGCACAAACATTCAGTCCATAACCTAGCATAATTGTTATACCCTCAGATCTCAATCTGTGACAAAGTCAACATTTACAGCATGGTCAAATGACAATACCTCACAAGTTAGCCACAGGTATATTTTTTTCCTTCTGCTTTTTTTTTTTTTTCAAATTCTTTCATTGATTCCCTGGTGGTTCTTTATAAAGATCAGCCTTTCATTTCTTTTTAGTTACGTGATGTGAAATTGGGGTTTCAGAGATGCTCCTCAAAGCCAGTTGTGTAACATTGACCTCCTGGTCTGTTGGTTTTGCTATTTTCCAGAGCCACCACAGCCAAAGTAGGATGTTAGAGTTATTGCTTAAAGCATTTAACCATGAGGCAATGCCCCGAATGCAGTATGGTATCATTGAGTCTCAGGGCCTTCTTGCTGCCTCAGATGCTAATATAAGTCTCTGCAGACTCTCCCAGCAGTCTTGGAGTAGCCTGGGTTTCAAGCTCATCCAGTGAAATCTCACAGCAAAACCCACCTGAGCCCCAAGTGTTACACCTCTTTGTGATCCAGCTTGTCACACACCTGCAACACACATACACAAGCACACACACAATTGTTTTTCCAACAAGATGCTGAAGCTAATATCAGCGGGAACTTACTATGCGGAGCTCAAACTGCTGCTACCCCAATACTCAGCTGGGACAGAGTACTATGCAGAGGGCAGACACCTCCCTTATGTTTAATTTCATCTCAGAGGCCTCACTGGCCTTGTATGACTGTATTGCTTACTCAGACTTCTCCTGTTTAATTTAATACATTTTAGCATGCATACAATTTCAGATAGAAAGGTCAGACTTTATTGACAAAGCTGGTCTGGTGTCAAATTCAGCCAGAAGTTCCTGCTACAGCCTCTTTAATAGTAATAGTAATGGGTACATGCCTTAAACCTAGATAGATTAGATTAGATTAGATGGCAGAGATAATAGATTGATAGGTAGATGATAGATAGGCAGACAGACACACATTGGTTTTTACTCTGAACTTTTAATGTAAGAAAAATGTATCTTAGGAACCAAAATCTGACAATGACAGGTCCCCACTGGAGACATCAATGCCCTACGGAAATAGCCTGGTTATTCTGGATTTCTTTACCTCTGACTCCCACGTTCATGCTACATTATGAAGTTAAAGAGCAACAGAATAAAAATCATGACATTTCTAACATGTACATTACACCAACTTGATTGAATACTTCAGTTTCTATCAGTTTGCTGCAGCTCTCCAAGATCTAAAGATCAATAGGTCTAGCTTTTAAAGAAATCTCCCCAGATGAAAAATACTCATGGGCAGGTACCTGAACTCCAGAAAAATGCATCATTCTGGTCCAACTTGAGTCCTGGTTCAAGACTGCTGCACACCTACTCCAGGCCCAGGCATGAGGTTCCTTCATGGCCCAAGGTCCAAAAATGAGCCAAGAGGTGTGCACTTGTGAGCAAATTGAGGTCTGGTGACGAGGGGGATGAGGCAGTGTACCACGGGAGGCCACTGCACTGTTGGTCCCTGTCCCATGAAACATGGGAGTCAGAAAGAAGGGTCTCATGAAAGAACCACCCTTCAGTACTTACTGCCTAAAATGCAGATTGGACAGTCTCACCAGGCTTTTGTAAAGCCTAATGTTGCATTTCCATCTTTGGTTTTATTCCTACTTCCTGAACCATTGGCATTTTTTGAACATCTGTCAGAAGGTTGCTGTGAACTTTCCCTGTTTGAACTGAGTCGATGCTGAATTTATTTGTGAGGTAGTCTAACTTTATCATAAAAACTCAGCTCTGAAATTAAAGCTGGGTTATATCAAGCCTTTGGGGAATCTGAAGTTTGTGTCCTATTGGCTTCCTCAAGTTTTATTTCTTACCATTGGAAAAAAAATAGATTTTACTGTTCAAGTCTTTAGGAAAGAGAGTACACAGAACAGGGCATCTCACCACAGCAGCACTACTTGAAGTAGCAAATCTGTACAGAGAAATCTTTGCTCTGTCACTCTTGATGTCTCTCTGTCTCTGCCTCCCTGTCATGCCAAGAACCAGTTTCATAACTGATGCGTTGGTCCTGTTTACTAAATTATAGGTTCCCCCAGGGCAGAGACCACATCCTCTTGTTCAGAGTGCCTAGCAAGTCCTGGGGCATGGTGAGTACTCCATAAGTACTTAATCTTCATTTTTATTTATTTATTTATTTTTAATGTTTATTTACTTTTGGGAGAGAGAGAAACAGAGCATGATTGGGGAATGGGCAGACAGAGAGGGAGACACAGAATCTGAAGTAGGTTGCAGGCTCTGAGCTGTCAACACAGAGCCCGATGTGGGGCTCGAACCCACGAACTGTGAAATCATGACTTGAGCCAAAGTCAGACAGACACTCAACCAACTGAGTCACCCAGGCACCCCATCCATAAGTATCTGATCTTTAAAAAAGAGCTAAAGGGTCCTGCCAAAGCTGCATTCAAACTACTTCTCGGAGGCAACTTGATACGGAGTTGCTAGTCCAGAGTATTAGTATTTACCTAGGGCTGCTCTGTCATGGCATGCTGGCTGTATCTATGCCCCCTATTCCAGAGGAAAAACCTGCACCTCTCATGCCTGGAGCCAAGGGTATAAACCAGAGTACTCCCATTCGCTCTTAAAAGAGAGAAGTGCACTGCTTGTTAGGGTATAATTAGGGATCTGCTGGGGCTGTACCCATTTTAGAAAGACAGCGTAGCACTGGCAAAAAGAGAGACTTCTAAGTCTGTTAGCCTGAATCTGAGTCCTTTCAATTTCTAGTTGTATTTCTGTGAACATGTAACATTTCTGAACCTTAGCTTCTTCCTGGCAAAATGGAAAAAGCATCTTCTTTCTTCTGGGTTGTCACGTATATGATATGAAGTAATACAAGTTAAAAAGCTTTGTAAGTCATAATAACTATCCAAATACAATATATAAGTTACTCTCCTAACTATAATGAGTTTATCAGTGGTAAGGCACCTGGAATCTTCCATCAGCAAAGTAGGTGGCTAAGCATAAGTTATGCAAGAATTGGATAGTTTTATAGTAAATGTTCAATGAATGCAACCCCCTCCCCTGCAGTGGCAGTTTGCATTGGGTTATGTACTAAGATGTAGATATAGGAATCACTTCCAGCAAATGAGGCAGCAGTGAGACCAAGATGCAAATGATCTGACTTCAGTCAGAAGTACTAAAGACCTCAAAGAAAAATCCTACCAGCAAAACCACTATTACCACAAGATGACATGTTTTACAAGACCTAAAATAAAAGCTCATGTTTTGCCTTTACATCTAATGAGAAACTAAGAGTTGCAGCGGGGGGCAGCTCCAGGAGTCATGCCCCTCAGGAATATTCAGGAGCCCCCCCCCAGAATCATGGGTGCCTCTACGCCCCTGAGAGGAGGACATGTCCAGATATAAAAGATGCAGCAGCCCCTCTCGCATGTCCAGGCTCACTAGTGCCCAGGGGAATCCCTCATCTGGGGTCAGTCTTGTAGCATCTGCTGTTGCTGGAATCAAGCTTCTCAAAGCTCTCCCAATTTCCTTCACGCCTTACCTTCAATAACAGTGGCCAGCCTGGCCCTTTAGCACGTGCATATTTTTTTCATGAACAAACATCTGTACTTAGAGACCAGGGAACTATTCTTTGTAGCAAAGCATTCTCTGCATTTTCAAGTTGATGCAGTTAGTAAAAAAAAATACTATTAAAATACACATGCCATGTGGAATATGTCAGTTGTGTTGACAGTGGGTAATACCATACATTGTTTAATCAGAATGTGTCTTAGATTGTTAGTTTAGGTGTGGTGTAATGTAGGAGGGGCATGGTTCTACCTAAAATGATTGTAGAATTCCATTAACTCCCCAGAACTAGAAACCTAGAGTAAGACCAAGGCTCCATAATATTGTTGGAAGGCATCTTTCTTCAAATTAAACCAATGGCATGAATGCCTCTTTCTTTGATTATGGAAACGTTTTTCTGAAGTAAATTCTGTCTGGGGCTCCAAATGTCCCCTCATCAAGAGTATCAATAAGGCATCTAAGAATCGTGGCTACCATGCACAATTAGTTTTCTCTTCTGCTGTGGACTTCCTGAGCAATGAGTTAAGAAAGGTTGTCCTTGTCCTGCCACTCAAATCCCATTGCATTTGTTAAAGAATAGCCCAGGCTTTACCATAGCAGATTTTAAGCCAGCAGCTTTCCCTAGGATTTCTATATAAGATTTGAGTCCAGGTGTACGTTCATTCTGGTTCTTCATTTTTTTTTTAATCCAGGTTTTTTTCCCTCCAAGCATTTATTAGGTTCTTGCCAAATAAATGTGCTAACAGGTACTATAGGGGACCATAATGAGTTATGAAATTGGATTCTTAAAGTTAAGGCCTTTTACATCCACAAGAAAAGACCATAAGCCACCATTGTTTTGCTCACCGTCATATCTCCAGACAGTATTATAGATTTTGGCACACGGTGACCCCTCAATATTTACTAAATTAATGCATAAATTTGTAAAAGAGTGAATCATGATATTAAAAAATGGTATATGAAGTGTCTTGAGAGAGAGAAAAAAAAACTCCACTTCTTAGGATCTTTGACCACCCTTCTCATGGGACTACAGATGACACTTTGGGTGAATTCTCTTCAGTTAATACTTTCCAAACACATCTGGGAGATTTCACAACCCACAACTTCCTTATTTGTGTATTTCTAAGATAAAATTACACACATAGGATAAATGTGCTGGATTGCACAAGAAGTATCACATCATGAACCGTATATGAATATGAAGATTCTTGCTACACTGCGTTCTCTTAAATGCAATCCTCATCACCCATAGCCTGTTGAAAATCATGTCAATGAAGATATTTTTTTTTCCTTCTGGCATGCCCAGTGATAAGCTCTGCTGAATACCTCACCTCCTGAACACTTGCTTGGCCCTTCCTCTACCTTAATTATAGGGCGGGTGTTACATATCAAAGTCTTCTTTGCTACTTGCATTTGGAATGTCACATACCAAATGTTTTCATGTACTTTTCCTTCACAACCTTTAGACACACTCGTATTTCCTCTCCTCAGAAATTCTTCCTTGACTGCCTGACTGAAGCACCTCCCATGTTGTCATACAATATTATCCTGTCATGTTGTCCTCATGGCACAGAACCACATTTTATGTTTCCTCATGTTTGCCTTCCATTTCGGCCACAATATACAAACTCCTTCAAGTCAGGCCTCTTCACGGCTATCTCCACTTCACCCAGAGGAGTGCCTGGCTGATAGTAAATGTACAGCCACCTGACAACAAAAGGCTTTGAATGCCAGCCTTTTCAGGTGAACAAAAGGGATCTATTAGAGTGTCTTCCACTGTGGGAGGGTACATGTCCAGAATTGTGCCTCAGAGAAATGACACTCATTGGTGGCAATGTGCAGTCTAGATTGGAAAGCAGAAATCCTGGTACAGAGAGTTCAGTAAGAACGTGAGATTTTTTTTTTTCCTGTGTGGTGTGGCTAATGTTGGTCTAAGTTATATATTTTCTGTATAGTATAGTAACTGCCTAGACTAGAAACATATTTTGGGCTATAGGAAATCTATTCTTTAAGACCTGATAAAAATCATACATTATACATATTTCTACAGTAGCTATTAGTTGCGCGCGCGCGCGCGTGTGTGTGTGTGTGTGTGTGTGTGTGTGTGTGTGTTTACAAAATCTTATTGGGTTGCTTGAGGCTATCAACACATCTCTAAAAAATGAGGACAAATATTAACCAAAGGACCTAAGGATTTTAGCCTAGACAATATAAAGGGTCTTAGAATTCAAAATTTGCTATAATTATTGCAGTAAAAAAAAAAAAAAGGTGAAGGCTATTTAAAAAGCTTCCTGTCTCAAGATGGTATGTCCTTGTATTCCAGGAACTTAATGAGGGATAATAATAATGATTATGATAATGATAATCTCGTCAAAATCATGAAAGTATGCTTAAAATGCCTAAAATGAGTTTCCTACTGAGATGATAAAAAGAGAGGTTTTTTTTTTTTTTTTTTTCAGGCCAAGTTGAGAATTAAATTTCTACATAGTCCAATTAACTTCACACAGAGGGGGGAAAAAAAACCCAAACTATTACATGGCTCCATGCCTATGCTCAACCCTGTCTAGCAACCACAACAAATCAACAGTATAATTATTGAGGAGCATCTGGTGGCTCAGTTGGTTATTTCAGCTCAGGTCATGATCTCACATTTCATGGGATTAAGCCCCATGTCAGGGCTGTCAGCACAAAGCCTACTTGGAATTCTCTCTCCCTCTCTCTGCCCCTCCCTCTCTCTCAAAAAAAAATTTAATTTTGAGCACCTAATGTGTACAGTACTGATGATTTAAAACTATTCACAAATATATGTTAATGGCTAAATAGGAAACTGGATAAAAAGTGTGGTTGAGTCACTGTAAACATCACAACTATTGCTAAATGTCAGAAAAAGCAAAAGTGTCTTTCTGGGTACTCAAGAACTGGATGTTGTTTATATCTTTTGATCTCTTATGACTTCTCTTTATTAGCTTGTAATAAACCTTAAGAAAAAAAATTATTTCCATAATCTCTTTTTATCACATGACTCTCAAACTTCCCTCTCAATTCTATGGTCTGTTTAAAAGGCTGATCTTTTTTTTCTTTTTTTAAAATGTTTATTATTTTATTTTTGAGAAAGAGAGAGAGAGAGAGGACAAGAAAGGAAGGGGCAGAGAGAGAGGGAGACAGGAGACAGAATCCAAAGCAGCTTCTGCACTGTCAGCACAGAGCCCGATGTGGGGCTCAACTCATGAACAGCAAGATCACCAACTGAACCTAAATCAAGAGTTGGATGCTTAACTGACTGAGCTCTCCAAGCACTCCCTTAAAAGACTGATCTGATCATGACCCTTCTCTGCTTATAACCTTTTAGTAGCTACCCAGAATCAGTAGAAAAAGACCAGCCTTCCAAACATGGCACACATGAGGTTCTCCATTCTAGGTGCCTTGCTTAATTCTCCAGTTCTATTTCCCAACCCCCTCTGCTTTACACTTAACAATGCATTAATACCAAGCTGCTCCTTGTTTCTGTGAAGTTTCATGAGCCTCTCTTCAGGCTGCGTGAATGCCCACCTTCTGCACCTTCTTTCTTCTTCTCCTAGCTCTTACTTAACCTTCAAGAGTAAGTTTAAACATCATCTCCCTAAGACTTTGTCTAGATCCTTAGTGTGTGTGTGTGTGTGTATATATATATATACACACACATATATGTGTGTGTATGTATATATATGCACACATATATGTGTGCATATATATACATATATATGTGTGTGTATATATATATATATTTGATATTAATTTCCTATCTGATATATTGTTTCCAAATATTTTCTCCTATTCCATGAGTTACCTCTTCATTCAGCTGATTGTTACTTTTTTCTTTCTGATTGTTACTTTTGCTTTGCAAAAGATTTTGAGTTTGATACAGTCCCCCTTGGTTGTTTTTTATTTTCTTGTTGGTACTTTAGTGTCATATTCAAAAACCATAGCCAAGACCCATGTCAGGAGCTTCTATGCTATTTTTTTCAGTTCTTACATTTGAGTTTTTAATGCATTTTGAATTAATTTTTATGAGTGATGTAAGATATGGGTTCAATTTTATTCTTTTTCGTGTGACTATCCCAGCAACATTTACTGAAAAAACTATCTTATCCCCTCTGAGTATTCTTGGCTCCCTTGTCAAATATCAGTTGAGCATATATGCATGACCTTATTGTAGGCTTTCTGTCTTACTCAACTAATCTACATATCTAGTTTTTGTTTTGTTTTGTTTTTTGGCTACTATTTTGATTACTATAAGTATTGTGCTTTGTAGTATACTTTGAAATTAGCGTGAAACCTCTGCTTTGTTCTTTCTCAAGATTGTTTTGGATATTCAGGGTCTTTTGCAGTTCCATACAAATTTTCAGATTGTTTTCGTATCTGTGAAAAATGCCACTGAATTTTTTATAGAGATTGCACTGAATTTATAGATGGCTTGGGTAGTATGGACGTTTTAATGATATTGATTCCACCAGTCCATAAACACAGATACCTTTCATTTATTTGTGTCTTCAATTTCTTTCATCAGTGTTATAATTTCCAGGGGAGAGATATCTTACCTTTTGGTTAAATGTATTTCTAAGTATTTTATTGTTTTTGATGCTCTGATAAAAGGGATTGTTTTCTTTATTTCTCATTCACATATTTGTTATTGTATAGAAATGTGGCTTACTTTTTATGTTAATTTTGTATCCTCCAACTTCACTGAATTCACTTGTTAGTTCTATCTGTGTTTTAGTGGAGTCCTAAGTGTTTTCTTTGTACATGATCATGTCATCTGCAGAGACCATTTTAATTTTATTTGCTGATTTGTGGGGCTTTTATTTCTCTTGTCTGATTTCTCTCTCTAGAATTTCAGTATTATGTTGGTGAAAGTGGCCACCCTTGTCTGGTTCCTGATTTTAGAGGAAAAGCTTCCAGCTTTTCACTGTTTGGTCTGATATCAACTGTGAGCTTGTCATATATGACCTTTGCTATGTTGAAGTGTGTTCCTTCTGTACCCACAGAGAGCTTTTATCATGAAAATGTTATGAATTTTGGCAACGTTGTTTTCTGCCTCTATGGATAGAAAATGTTCTTTATCCTTCATTCTATTAATGTGGTGTTATCATACTTACTTATTTACATACATTGAACCATCCTACAGGGATAAATCCCACTTGATCATGGTGTAGGATCCTTTTAATGAAATTTTGAATTTATTTTTCTAGAGTTTAATTGAGAATTTTTGCAACTATATTCATCAGGAATATTGATTGGCCTGGAGTATTCCTTGCTTGTATCTGGCTGTGGCATCAGGGTAATCACGGCCTCATAAATGAGTTTGGAAATCGTTTTTCTTACTTAATTTTTCTAAGAGTTTGAATAAGATTGATGTTGATTCTTCTTTAAATGTTTGGTAGATTTCACCAGTGAAACTATCTGGTCTTGGGCATATTTTTGATGAAGGTTTTTGATTACTGATTCATCTCTTAACTAGTAATTGGTCTTGGGGCACCTGGGTGGCTCAGTTGTTTGAGTGACTGACTTTGGTTCAAGTCATGATCTCATGATTTGTGAATTCAAGCCAGAGTCAGGCTCTGTGCTGACAGGTGAGAGCCAGGAGCCTACTTCAGATTCTGTGTCTCCCTCTCTCCCTGCCTCTGACCCATTGGCATTCTGCCTCTCTCACAATCTCTCTCTCACTCTCTCTCAAAAATAAATAAACATTAAAAAAAACCCTAGTAATTGGCTTGTTTAGATTTCTATTTCTTCATGTTTTGGTCTTAGTAAGTTGTATGTTTCTACAAACTGATCCATTTCTTATAGATTATCCAATGTGTTGGCATCTGTTTATTCTAAGTAAGCTTTATGATCCTTTGCAGTCCTGTGGTGTCATTTGTAATGTCTTTTCTTTCATTAATAATTTTGTTTGAGTCCTTTCTCTTTTTTTTTTTTTTTGCTTGGTTAGTCTAGGTGAAGGTTTGTAAAGTTTATTTATCTTTTCAAAAAACCAACTCTTAGTTTCATTGATTTATTCCTATTTGTTTTGTAGTATGCATTTCATTTATTTCTGTTATGATCTTTATTACTTTTATTTGCCCCTACTAATTTTGAGCCTAGTCTGTACTTCTTTTTTCTAATTCCTGGAGGTGTAAATTTAGGTGAATCACTTGAGATACTTCTTTTTTCTTAATATAAGCACTTATTACTCTAAAATTCCCTTAGTGCTGCGTTAGCTTATCCCATTAGTTTTGATATGTTGTTTTCTTATTTTAATTGGTCTCTAAATCCTTTTTGATTTCATTTTTTTATTTCTTCTTTGACCCACTGTTCAGGAGATTGTTTTTAATTTCCATATATTTGTGAATTTTCCATCTATTATGAATTTCATGAATTCTCCTCCTGTAATTAATTTCTAGTTTCATACCTTTGTGATTGGAAAAGATAACTAGATATAATTTCAATCTTCATAAATTTGTTAAAGCTTACTTTGTGGCCAAATCTGTGATCTATTTGGAGAATGTCACATATGTGCTTGAGAAGAATGTGTATCCTGCTGCTGTTGAATAGAATGTTCTGTGTATGTCTGTTAGGTCCATTTGGTCTATAGTATTATTCAGGTTTGCTGTTTTCCTATTAATTTTCTTTCTGGATGATCCATACAGTGTTGAATGGAGTATATAAGTCACCTATTATTACTGTACTGCTGTTTGTTTTTCCCTTCAGTTCTATTAATATTTTCTTTAAATGTTTAGTTGCTCCAATATTGGAGCATATATATTTACAATTGTTGTATTCTCTTAATGAATGGAGCCCCCTTTGTACTATATAGTGTCCTAGTTAGTTTCTTATAACTGGTTTTGCTGAAAATCTATTTATTCTGATATATATATATATATATATATATGTATATATGTATATATATATATATATATATATATATATAGCCTCCCCCAGGTCTCTTTTATTTACCACTTACATGGAGTATCTTCTTCCATCCCTTCACTTTCAGCTAATGTGTGTCCTTAAAATTAAAGTGAATCTCTTGTAGGCAGCATATCTTTGTATCTTTTTTTTTAAATTTTTAATGTTTGTTTATTTTTGAGAGAGAGAGAGAAAGAGTGTGAGCTGGGGAAGGGGCAGAGAGAGAGAGAGAGAGAGAGAGAGAGAGAGACAGAATCTGAAACAGGCTCCAGGCTCTGAACTGCCAGCACAGAGCCTGACACAGGGCTCAAACCCACAAACTGTGAGAACATGACCTGATCCAATACTTAACCGACTGATCCACCCAGGCACCCCCCTTGTATCTTATTTTTAATCCCTGTAGCCACTCTGTGTCTTGTGATTGGATAATTTAGCTCATTTATATTTACATTAATCATTTATACGTAAAGACTTAAAATTACCATTTTGTTAATATTTTCTGACTGTGTTCATCCCTTATTTTTTGTTATTAGTAGAATAAACTTTAATTCCTTTCCCTCTGTCTTTTGTGTAATTACTATAGTTTTTTTTCTTTGTGGTTAAAATTAGGTTTCCTTGAAACATCTTATAAATCTCACTGTTTATTTGAAGCTAATAACAGCTGATTTTCAGTTGCATACAAATGCTACAATCTTACTTCTCCATACTCCACATTTTATGCTATTGAGGTCATATTTTATCTATTTTTTATATTGTACATATATTAACAGATTATGGAGTGGCTGAAACTGAATGCAGAACCTTTCAGGATTCGTTCAGGTGCAAACATAAGTGTTTCCCACCTGGTCTCTGGGCCAGGGGGATTGCTTGTGGACTTTGTCTGGAAGGTGCTGAAACCAAGTATAGGGTCCTTTCTGGCTCTCCTGGGGTACACAGAGAACATCTCCCACTGGTTTCCTAGCCTAGTAGTATTGTTCAGACTAAGCAGTGATAATCACATTTTGGAAATCAACCCTGATGCTTTGCTTCTCTAAGTTTTGAATATACAGGAAAAGAATAGCGGTGTCAAAGTCCTCATCAGCTATTATTTCATGAGGTAGGCTGTGACAAAGCAAAATGCTCTTATTTTATAACTACAAGAAAGGTAATAATTAGCCAAAATTATCCTGAAGCTACAAGTGAAGGAAAATGAATGGAATATCAGTTTCAGGGCAATGATTGTGTAATGTTAATAGATACGAGGAAAAGTTTGAGCTACAAAGCTGATTGGTCCCAAGGCCTAGAGCAAGCAGGTCTGGGGATAGATCCCATCATACAATTTGCCAAAACTCTCCCAAACACAGCTGCTGCACAGATAATGTGTAAAGGCCTCCTTTCTGCTTTACTCACCATCCCAAACACAAGCATCGAATATTATAATCATCTTCACATTCGCACAGGAAAAACAAGTCCCTTGGCTTTCTGCCCACACTCGAGTTAAATACCAAAAGTTGTCATAACACCCTTTAGTACAATGGTTTCTACTGCTATATTCAGAGTCTGAAATGGAAGCAAACCTTTTCTTTTAAAAAAAGATATTAAGAAGATAAAAATTGAGTTTAAAATGGAGACATCTCAGAAATGTTTCTGTTATTTCAGCTCTATGAAATACAAAAACTGAAAAAGTATCAATAAAATTTACAGGAACTATGAAATTGACTTGATCTGACACAATCTTAAGCGGTAGCTTTAAGTAAGCCTTCCTCTTTCTTATAAATTACCTTGAGCAGAGCTCCTTATGAAATAACATGCCATTTACCAAAATCCTGCTTGGTGTTCTGCTCTGTTAGTGAATGCCTTCCATTGAGGTAGAGGCAATTAGAGTCTACAAACGCTGTCTATTTTTTTTTCGCTTTCTGCCAACACCAAGGTCAAATGTCCTGAGAAATCTTTGTCTGGGTGGAATGAGTTTTCTTCTTTTTCCAAATGAGACTCTATACCTGTATTTTTTAGTATGCTCCCAATTCTTGGAGAAGGGTTTTGAAGCTCATAACATCACTGTTACATAACTCTTCAGCTACCCTGAACATGTGATAGATTCGTTACAAGGATTTTTGTGTGATACAGCAACTTTTCTACCTAATGCTACATTGCATAGTAACAAAGGGGTTTTGCAACACAAACCTGGTTTTCCTTCAGTTTGCAAAAGTAATTTAGGAGAAACTGTAGCACTTTAAGACCAATCTTTTATCTTATTACAGAGTTGACATATTAATTTTTATTAATAGATTTCATGCAGTTTTATACTTAATTGCGTAAGATTCTACCGCTGCTGGCATCTATTCAGCCAGTCTTTCCAACCAGAATGTATTCTAGTGTTCTGATAATATTTTTACATGGTGATTTTATTCATTCCAATGAATACCAGATTTCTATTACTATTTGTATACTAACTTCCACATCTCGAAGTGATCAACTATTTTTATAATCCCATCTGAGAGGATTCAAAGGAAATAATGAATAACGGAGTCAATACTTTTAATATGCTGGATTGGAGGTTAGCATTTCTGTTGGGATGTGATCCCCAATAGTTTAACATTCCCATTTCCATAAAAATAAACTAGAACAGCAAGTGTCAGACACATTTAGTAAACTTCTGCAGCTGGCTACTTCCCATTGCTATCTATTTCCTTATTCACTTGTGTACATACAAACTGAATGTTTCTGTCAGCAATGGACAGTTAGATAGTTAATTATTCAGTACAGCTTCACATATGAGTGTAAATAACATGCCTGCCAATTTCTAAAGATAACTTCATGAAGGGCCTTGAAAAATAACATAAAAATAGGGGATGTGGACAAGATGAGAATTCAGTGAACATTCCCTTCCTGCTGCTAATGCAGTATAGTGATAGCAGAAATAATCAAGAACACAGGGATAAATCTATGTCATGTAGATTTGATTTGAAGAACACTATATTTTATAAAGCAGATTTACTTTCCTGGTTCCCCTGGGTTGCAGCTAACAGTCAACTATTTCACTGTTTTTGGGAGGGTGAAACCTGAACCATATTGGGTGCCAGAGTAAATGAGCTTGTCACTGCTATATCTGTGGCTCCCTGTCTACAGAACTGATGGGTTTTATTTGTTTATAAATGAGAGAAAACTATATAGTATGGCTGTTCTAAATATATTAGATGATAATAGATTTCATTAATACCATTGTTCTTCAGGCAACTTATTTTTTTTTTTTTTGCTGTCAATTCTAAGATGCATTTTAATTTTACGAATGTGAAAAAATGTGCATGTTAAATTTGGTGTATCATAAATAGAATCATACACAATCTATTTTTCTGGTATTTTTTCCACACAGCTATAGATATGTTCTTATCTGATACATGTAAGTATTGAATTAATCAACATCCTATTTAAGTTCAAATTATTTACAACTTTTGCATAATATAAACAATGCCATATTGAATATTCTTTTAATATACATCTGTGTAATGATATTCCTTCCTTAGGATAAATTCTAAAATGAAATTTATAGGCTAGAGAATTAATACTTTTGGTGCAAAATTAACATTTTGGTGCATATTGTCTATTCTCCAAAATTCTTATAACAATTTGCCCTGCAAAAAATAGTGCATGGATGTTCTAGATTCTTCATTCACACCAGAGATAATCAGCTTTTCCTATTTTCCTCACCTAAGAGGCAAAACAGGTATCTCACTCTTTTTTAATTTCTTGTTTTTCTTTTATAGAAATGTGCATATATGCATCTTTCCATATGTCTATTGGTTATTTGTATTTTTTTGTGTGAATTGCCTATTCATGGGCTTTGTGCAATTTTTTTTGAGTTTTTTTTTTATGAAATTTATTGACAAATTGGTTTCCATACAACACCCAGTGCTCATCCCAAAAGGTGCCCTCCTCAATACCCATCACCCACCCTCCCCTCCCTCCCACCCCCCATCAACCCTCAGTTTGTTCTCAGTTTTTAACAGTCTCTTATGCTTTGGCTCTCTCCCATTCTAACCTCTTTTTTTTTTTTTTCCTTCCCCTCCCCCATGGGTTCCTGTTAAGTTTCTCAGGATCCACATAAGAGTGAAACCATATGGTATCTGTCTTTCTCTGTATGGCTTATTTCACTTAGCATCACACTCTCCAGTTCCATGCACGTTGCTACAAAAGGCCATATTTCATTTTTTCTCATTGCCACGTAATATTCCATTGTGTATATAAAGCACAATTTCTTTATCCATTCATCAGTTGATGGACATTTAGGCTCTTTCCATAATTTGGCTATTGTTGAGAGTGCTGCTATGAACATTGGGGTACAAGTGTCCCTATGCATCAGTACACCTGTATCCCTTGGATAAATTCCTAGCAGTGCTATTGCTGGGTCATAGGGTAGGTCTATTTTTAATTTTCTGAGGAACCTCCACACTGCTTTCCAGAGCGGCTACACCAATTTGCATTCCCACCAACAGTGCAAGAGGGTTCCCGTTTCTCCACATCCTCTCCAGCATCTATAGTCTCCTGATTTGTTCATTTTGGCCACTCTGACTGGCGTGAGGTGATACCTGAGTGTGGTTTTGATTTGTATTTCCCTGATAAGGAGCGACGCTGAACATCTTTTCATGTGCCTGTTGGCCATCCGGATGTCTTCTTTAGAGAAGTGTCTATTCATGTTTTCTGCCCATTTCTTCACTGGGTTATTTGTTTTTCGGGTGTGGAGTTTGGTGAGCTCTTTATAGATTTTAGATACTAGCCCTTTGTCCTATATGTCATTTGAAAATATCTTTTCCCATTCCGTTGGTTGCCTTTTAGTTTTGTTGGTTGTTTCCTTTGCTGTGCAGAAGCTTTTTATCTTCATAAGGTCCCAGTAATTCACTTTTGTTTTTAATTCCCTTGCCTTTGGGGATGTGTCGAGTAAGAGATTGCTACGGCTGAGGTCAGAGAGGTCTTTTCCTGCTTTCTCCTCTAAGGTTTTGATGGTTTCCTGTCTCACATTTAGGTCCTTTATCCATTTGAGTTTATTTTTGTGAATGGTGTGAGAAAGTGGTCTAGTTTCAACCTTCTGCATGTTGCTGTCCAGTTCTCCCAGCACCATTTGTTAAAGAGGCTGTCTTTTTTCCATTGGATGTTCTTTCCTGCTTTGTCAAAGATGATTTGGCCATATGTTTGTGGGTCTAGTTCTGGGGTTTCTATTCTATTCCATTGGTCTATGTGTCTGTTTTGGTGCCAATACCATGCTGTCTTGATGATGACAGCTTTGTAGTAGGGGCTAAAGTCTGGGATTGTGATGCCTCCTGCTTTGGTCTTCTTCTTTAAAATTCCTTTGGCTATTCGGGGCCTTTTGTGGTTCCATATGAATTTTAGGATTGCTTGTTCTAGTTTTGAGAAGAATGCTGGTGCAATTTTGATTGGGATTGCATTGAATGTGTAGATAGCTTTGGGTAGTATTGACATTTTGACAATATTTATTCTTCCAATCCATGAGCAGGGAATGTCTTTCCATTTCTTTAAATCTTCTTCAATTTCCTTCATAAGCTTTCTATAGTTTTCAGCATACAGATCTTTTACATCTTGGGTTAGATTTATTCCTAGGTATTTTATGCTTCTTGGTGCAATTGTGAATGGGATCAGTTTCTTTATTTGTCTTTCTGTTGCTTCATTGTTAGTGTATAAGAATGCAACTGATTTCTGTACATTGATTTTGTATCCTGCAACTTTGCTGAATTCCTGTATCAGTTCTAGCAGACTTTTGGTGGAGTCTATCGGATTTTCCATGTATAATATCATGTCATCTGCAAAAAGCGAAAGCTTGACTTCATCTTTGCCAATTTTGATGCCTTTGATTTCCTTTTGTTGTCTGATTGCTGATGCTAGAACTTCCAGCACTATGTTAAACAACAGCGGTGAGAGTGGGCATCCCTGTCGTGTTCCTAATCTCAGGGAAAAAGCTCTCAGTTTTTCCCCGTTGAGGATGATGTTAGCTGTGGGCTTTTCATAAATGGCTTTTATGATCTTTAAGTATGTTCCTTCTATCCCGACTTTCTCAAGGGTTTTTATTAAGAAAGGGTGCTGGATTTTGTCAAAGGCCTTTTCTGCATCGATTGACAGGATCATATGGTTCTTCTCTTTTTTTTTTGTTAATGTGATGTATCACGTTGATTGATTTGCGAATGTTGAACCAGCCCTGCATCCCAGGAATGAATCCCACTTGATCATGGTGAATAATTCTTTTTATATGCCGTTGAATTCGATTTGCTAGTATCTTATTGAGAATTTTTGCATCCATATTCATCAGGGATATTGGCCTGTAGTTCTCTTTTTTTACTGGGTCTCTGTCTGGTTTAGGAATCAAGGTAATACTGGCTTCATAGAATGAGTCTGGAAGTTTTCCTTCCCTTTCTATTTCTTGGAATAGCTTGAGAAGGATAGGTATTATCTCTGCTTTAAACGTCTGGTAGGACTCCCCTGGGAAGCCATCTGGTCCTGGACTCTTATTTGTTGGGAGATTTTTCATAACTGATTCAATTTCTTCGCTGGTTATGGGTCTGTTCAAGCTTTCTATTTCCTCCTGATTGAGTTTTGGAAGAGTGTGGGTGTTCAGGAATTTGTTCATTTCTTCCAGGTTGTCCAGTTTGTTGGCATATAATTTTTCATAGTATTCCCTGATAATTGTTTGTATCTCTGAGGGATTGGTTGTAATCATTCCATTTTCACTCATGATTTTATCTATTTGGGTCATCTTCCTTTTCTTTTTGAGAAGCCTGGCTAGAGGTTTGTCAATTTTGTTTATTTTTTCAAAAAACCAACTCTTGGTTTCGTTGATCTGCTCTACAGTTTTTTTAGATTCTATATTGTTTATTTCTGCTACGATCTTTATTATTTCTCTTCTTCTGCTGGGCTTAGGCTGCCTTTGCTGTTCTGCTTCTAGTTCCTTTAGGTGTGCTGTTAGATTTTGTATTTGGGATTTTTCTTGGTTCTTGAGATAGGCCTGGATTGCAATGTATTTTCCTCTCAGGACTGCCTTTGCTGCGTCCCAAAGCGTTTGGATTGTTGTATTTTCATTTTCGTTTGTTTCCATATATTTTTTAATTTCTTCTCTAATTGCCTGGTTGACCCACTCATTCATTAGTAGGGTGTTCTTTAACCTGCATGCTTTTGGAGGTTTTCCAGACTTTTTTCTGTGGTTGATTTCAAGCTTCATAGCATTGTGGTCTGAAAGTAAGCATGGTATAATTTCAATTCTTGTAAACTTATGAAGGGCTGTTTTGTGACCCAGTATATGATCTATCTTGGAGAATGTTCCATGTGCATTCGAGAAGAAAGTATATTCTGTTGCTTTGGGATGCAGAGTTCTAAATATATCTGTCAAGTCCATCTGATCCAATGTGTCATTCAGGGACCTTGTTTCTTTATTGACCGTGTGTCTAGATGATCTATCCATTTCTGTAAGTGGGGTGTTAAAGTTCCCCTGCAATTACCACATTCTTATCAATAAGGTTGCTTATGTTTATGAGTAATTGTTTTATATATTTGGGGGCTCCGGTATTCGGCGCATAGACATTTATAATTGTTAGCTCTTCCTGATGGATAGACCCTGTAACTATTATATAATGTCCTTCTTCATCTCTTGTTACAGTCTTTAATTTAAAGTCTAGTTTGTCTGATATAAGTATGGCTACTCCAGCTGTCTTTTGGCTTCCTGTCGCATGATAAATAGTTCTCCATCCCCTCACTCTCAATCTAAAGGTGTCCTCAGGTCTAAAATGAATCTCTTGTAGACAGCGAATAGATGGGTCTTGTTTTTTTATCCATTCTGATACCCTATGTCTTTTGGTTGGCGCATTTAATCCATTTACATTCAGTGTTATTATAGAAAGATACGGGTTTGGAGTCATTGCGATGTCTGTATGTTTTATGCTTGTAGTGATGTCTCTGGGACTTTGTCTCACAGGGTCCCCCTTAGGATCTCTTGTAGGGCTGGTTTAGTGGTGACAAATTCCTTCAGTTTTTGTTTGTTTGGGAAGACCTTTATCTCTCCTTCTATTCTAAATGACAGACTTGCTGGATAAAGGATTCTTGGCTGCATATTTTTTCTGTCTAGCACCCTGAAAATCTCGTGCCAATTCTTTCTGGCCTGCCAAGTTTCAAAAGAGATATCAGTCAGGAGTCTTATAGGTCTCCCTTTATATGTGAGGGCATGTTTACCCCTTGCTGCTTTCAGAATTTTCTTTTTATCCGTGTATTTTGCCAGTTTCACTATGATATGTCGTGCAGAAGATCGATTCAAGTTACGTCTGAAGGGAGTTCTCTGTGCCTCTTGGATTTCAAAGCCTTTTTCCTTCCCCAGATCCGGGAAGTTCTCAGCTATTATTTCTTCAAGTACCCCTTCAGCACCTTTCCCTCTCTCTTCCTCCTCTGGGATACCAATTATGCGTATATTATTTCTTTTTAGTGTATCACTTAGTTCTCTAATTTTCCCCTCATACTCCTGGTTTTTTTTATCTCTCTTTTTCTCAGCTTCCTTTTTTTCCATAACTTTATCTTCTAGTTCACTTATTCTCTCCTCTGCCTCTTCAAGCCGAGCTGTGGTGTTTTCCATTTTGTTATGCATTTCGTTTAAGCGTTTTTCAGCTCCTCGTGACTGTTTCTTAGTCCCTTGATCTCTGTAGCAAGAGATTCTCTGCTGTCCTGTATACTGTTTTCAAGCCCAGTGATTAATTTTATGACTATTATTCTAAATTCACTTTCTGTTATATTATTTAAATCCTTTTTGATCAGCTCATTAGCTGTTGTTATTTCCTGGAGATTCTTCTGAGGGGAATTCTTCCGCTTGGTCATTTTGGATAGTCCCTGGCGTGGTGAGGACCTGCAGGGCACTTCCCCTGTGCTGTGGTGTATAACTGGAGTTGGTGGGCGGGGCCGCAGTCAGACCTGATGTCTGCCCCCAGCCCACCTCTGGGGCCACAGTCAGAGTGGTGTGTGCCTTCTCTTCCCCTGTCCTAGGGGCGGGATTCACTGTGGGGTGGTGTGGCTCGTCTAGGCTACTTGCACCCTGCCAGGCTTGTGATGCTGGGGATCTGGCATATTAGCTGGGGTGGGTAGGCAAGGTGCACGGGGGCAGGAGGGGCAGGCTTAGATCGCTTCTCCTTAGGTGATCCACTTCAGGAGGGGCCCTGTGGCAGCAGGAGGGAGTCAGATCCGCTGCCGGAGGTTTGGCTCCGCAGAAGCGCAGAGTTGGGTGTTTGCCCTGAGCGAGCAAGTTCCCTGGCAGGAACTGGTTCTCTTTGGGATTTTGGCTGGGGGATGGGCGGGGGAGATGGTGTTGGCGAGCGCCTTTGTTCCCCACCAAACTGAGCTCTGTTGTCAGGGGGCTCAGCAGTTCTCCCTCCCTTTGTCCTCCAGCCTTCCCGCTTTCCGAGCAGAGCTGTTAACTTATGACCTCCCAGATGCTAAGTCGCGCTTGTTGTGGGAACACAGTCCGTCAGGCCCCTCCGCTTTTGCCAGCCAGACTCGGGGGCTCTGCTTGGCCAGCGAGCCGCCCCTCCGCCCCGGCTCCCTCCCGCCAGTCCGTGGAGCGGGCACCGCCTCGCTGCCCTTCCTACCCTCTTCCGTGGGCCTCTCGTCTGCGTTTGGCTCCGGCGACTCTGTTCTGCTAATCCTCTGGCGGTTTTCTGGGTTATTTAGGCAGGTGTAGATGGAATCTAAGTGATCAGCAGGACGTGCGTTGAGCCCAGCGTCCTCCTAAGCCACCATCTTCTCTCATCTATACCAGGCAACTTATTTTTTCCCAAGCTGGCTTACAAAACTTTAATTCAGAAATTTGTGAGATATAAAACTGACAGTTCTAAAGAACCTGATAACCACATGTAACAGTGTTTCCATGGGAAAAATTTTCACCATATTTTCCTGATTTAACATCTTGGATATTGGGAACTTGATTCTTTTTAGATATGACTTTTAAAAAATATAATATATATATAATATTATATCACATATAATATATATTACATATTATATTACATATATATTATATAATATATTACATATATATTGTGTATATTATGTGTATTATATTACATATTATATTACATATATATTATATAATATAATAGTGTATATATATATATTACAGGAATAGAATTTAGTGACTTATCACGTACATGTAACACCCATTGCTCATCCCAATAAGAGTCCTCCTGAATACCCTTCACCCCTTTAGCCCTTCCTCCCACCCAAGAGCCACCAGCAAACTTCCATTTGTTCTCTGTATTTAAGAGTCTCTTATGGTTTGTCTCCCTCTCTGTTTTTGTGTTGTTTTTGCTTCCCTTCCCTTATATTCATCTGATTTGTATCTTAAATTTCACATATGAGTGAAATAATATGGTATTTGTCTTTCTCTGACTGACTTATTTCACTCAGCATAATACACTCTAGTTCCATCCACGTTGTTGCAAATAGCAAATTTTTATTCTTTCTGTTTGCTGAGTAATATTCCAGTGTGTGTGTGTGTGTGTGTGTGTGTGTGTGTGTGTGTGTGTGTGTATCTCATATTCTTTATCCATTCATCAGTTGATGAACACTTGGGGCTCTTTCCATACTTTGGCTATTGTCGATAGTGCTGCTATAAACATTGGGGGACATGTGTCCCTTTGAATCACCATTTTTTTTGTATCCTTTGGATAAATACTTAGTAGTGCACTTGCTGGGTCATAGGGTAGTATTACTTTTAATTTTTGAGGAACCTCCATAATGTTTTCCAGAGTAGATGCACCAGTTTGCATTCCCACCAGCAGTGCAAGAGTTCCTTTTTCTCTGCATCCTCACCAACATCTGTTGTTGCCTGAATTGTTAATTTTAGCCATTCTAACAGGTGTGAGGTGATATCTCGTTGTGGTTTTGATTTGTATTTCCCCGATGATGAGTGATGTTGAATATCTTTTCATGTGTCTGTTAGCCATCTTGATGTCTTCTTTGGAAAAGTATCTATTCATGTCTTTTGCTCATTTCTTCACTGGATTATTTGTTGTTTTTTTTTTGCATATTGAGTTTGATAAGTTCTTTATAGATTCTGAATAACCTTTTATCTGATATGTCATATGCAGATATCCTCTTCCATTCCATCAGTTGCCTTTTAGTTTTGCTGATTGTTTCCTTCATTGTGCAGAAGATTTTTATCTAGATGAGGTCCCAATAGTTCATTTTTGCTTTTGTTGCCCTTACCCCTAGAGACATGTCAGGTAAGAAGTCGCTGTGGCTGAGGTTGAAGAGGTTGTTGCCTGCTTTCTCCTCTAGGATTTTGATGGCTTCCTATCTTATATTTAGGTCTTTCATCCATTTTGAATTTATTTTTTGTATATTGTGTAAGAAAGTGTTCTAGTTTCATTCTTTTGCATTTTGCTGTCCAGTTTTCCCAATACCATTTGCTGAAGAGTCTGTCTTATCATTGGATATTCTTTCCTGCTTTGTCAAAGATTAGTTGGCTATACGTTTGTGGGTCTGTATTCTGTTCCATTGATCTATGTATCTGTTTTGTTTTTTGTTTTTTGTTTTTTGTTTTTTGCCAGTACCATACTGTCTTGATAATTACAGCTTTGTAATACAGCTTGAGGTCTGGAACTGTGATGCCTCCAGGTTTGGTTTTCTTTTTCAACATTACTTTGGCTCTTTGGGGTCTTTTGTATTTCCACACAAATTTTGGAGTTGTTTGTTCTAGCTCTGTGAAGAATGATGCTGTTATTTTTATAGGGATTGCATTGAATATGTAGGTTGCTTTGGGTAGTATTGACATTTTAACAATATTTGTTCTTACAATCCATGACCATGGAATATTTTTCCATTTTTTTGTGTGTCTTCTTCAATTTCATTCATAAGCTTTCTATAGCTTTCAGTGTATATGTTTTTCACCTTTTTAGATTTGTTACTAGGTGTTTTATGGGTTTTGATGCAATTGTGAATGGGATAAATTCCTGATTTCTCTCCCTGCTGCTTCATTATTGGTATATAGAAATGTAACCGATTTCTATCCATTGATTTTATACCCTGTGATTTTCCTGAATTCATGGATCAATTCTAGCGATTTTTGGTGGAGTCTTTTGGGTTTTCCACATAGAGTATCATATGGAGATATCCGTGAAGAGTGAAAGTTTGACTTCCTCCTTGCTGCTTTGGATGCCTTTTATTTCTTTGTGTTGTCTGATTCCTGAGGATAGGACTTCCAACACTATATTCAGTAACAGTGGTGAGAATGGACATCCTTGTCATGTTCCTGACTTTAAGGAGAAAGCTCTCAGTTTTTCCCATTGAGGATGATATTAGCGGTGGGTATTTCGTATATGGCTATTATGATCTTGGGATATGATCCTTGTATTCCTACTTTCTTGAGGGTTTTTATCAAGAAAGGATGCTGTATTTTGTCAAATGCTTTTCAGCATCTATTAAGAGAATCATGTGATTCTTATCCTTTCTTTTATTAATGTGATATATCACATTGATTGATTTGTAGATATTGTACCAGCCCTGCCTCACAGGAATAAATCCTACTTGATCGTGGTGAATAATTCTTTTAATGTATTTTTGGATCTGGTTGGCTAATATTTTGTTGAGAATTTTTGCCTCCATGTTAATCAGGGAAATTGGTCTAGTTTTCTTTTTTAGTTGGGTCTTTGTGTGGTTTTAGAATCACAGTAATGCTGTCCTCATAGAATGAGTTTGGAAGTTTTCTTTCCATTTCTATTTTTTGGAACAGCTTCAAAAGAATAGGTGTTAAGTCTTCTTTAAATGTTTGGTAGAACTCTCCTGGAAAGCTATCCAGCCCCGGACTCTTGTTTTTTGGGAGATTTTTGATTACTGATTTGATTTCTTTACTGGTTATGGGTCTGTTAAAATTTTCTATTTCTTCTTGTTTCAGTTTTGGTAGTTTATATGTTTCTAGGGATTTTCCATTTCTTCCAGATTGCCCAGTTTGTTGGCATATAATTGCTTATAATATTCTCTTATTATTATTTGTATTTCTGGGGTGTTGGTTGTGATCTCTCCTCTTTCATTCTTGATTTTATTTATTTCGGTCCTTTGCTTTTTCTTTTTGATCAATTTGGCTAGGGGCTTATCAATTTTGTTAATTCTTTCAAAGAACCAGCTCCTGGTTTCATTGATCTGTTTTACTATTTTTTGATTTCGATATCATTGCTTTCTGCTCTAATTTTTATTATTTCCCTTCTTCTGCTGGTTTTGGGTTTTATTTGTTGTTGTTGTTGTTTTTCCAGCTATTTTCCATGTAAGGTTAGCTTGTATATTTGAGACCTTTCTTCCTTCTTTAGGAGGGCCTGGATTGCTATATACTTGCCTCTTATGACTGACTTTGCTGCATTCCAGAGGTTTTGGGTTGTTGCATTTTCATTTTCTTTGGCTTCCATGTACTTCTTAATTTCTTCTTGGGTTTCTTGGTTAACCCATTCATTCCTTATTAGGATGTTTTTTAATCTCCAAGTATTTGTGGTCTTTCTACATTTTTTCTTGTAGTTGATTTTGAGTTTCAAAGCATTGTCATCTGAAAATATGCAAGGTATGATTTCAATCTTTTTGTACTTGTTGAGGGCTGATTTGTGACCCCTTGTGTGATCTATTCTGGAGAATATTCCATGTGCACTCACGAAGAATGTATATTCTGTTGTTTTGGATAAACTAAATGCAGAATTGATTGCTCTTTTCTTATGCCTCTTTTAAGGCATGCCTTCAGCCTTTCCTTTTTGAGAAAGTAACCCTGAAAAGGATTAAGCAGGGCTTGAAATTAAAGTAAAGGCCGTGGGGAAAAGTTTCTGGAACTATGACAAATAGTGGCACAATTTCTTCTATGTGACATATATACATTAATACAATGTGAGCATAATTGAATTCTAGTTACCTCCAAATTCCCACTTAGTCTCTAAGAGTTATCTTCTTATTTTTAAATAATTTTCATATTACATTTCCAATTGTTAATATTTGCTTTATATATTGAAGTGCTTAAATGTGGTTGCACTTATGTTTACAACTTATATATTATCTTGATGATATAATTATATATAGTTACCTCCTTTGTCTCCTATGAGATCCATGATTGGTGGCCCTGTTTCCAGGGCTTCTGGTGGGCATGCATCCTGTCTGGTCCCTGGATAGGCAGACCTGCCTTGATGGCCTTGCCAGTAGCTCACAGGGCTGCTTCAGGATCTGAAGTCATGCTGCATTCTTATGTGTCTGCCTTCAGGTGTTTTCCACCTTGTTCCTGAGGGGGTAGTACTGCTCCCAGACTATGACTAAGAGGGACTGGAGTTGCATACAGAGCCTTTCCAGGATTTGCTATCTAACCAAAGTCAGCAGGTCTGCTCCGCTGGGCCTGGATGAGTGTGTCTCCTGCATGGCTCCTGTGCATTCAGGATTACTCCCAACTCCAGATGAGAGGGGCTAGAGCCAAGTTAAAGAGCAGTTTCAGGATACGCAGTCAGACAAAATTTGATGGGCCTGCCTCAGTGTGTATATCTTCTGTGCTGTCCCTGTAAGGATAGAACTGCTTCTGGACCAAGACTGAGAGGAGCTAGAGCCAGGTGACTGGATGCTTCAGGGCCTACAACAAAAGACAGATTTTGGAGGGCTTGTTACCTCGGGCCCAGGAACATAGGACATGACTCTTCCCATCCATGTCCCTGGCAGATGGCTCTGGTGGCAGGTCAAACAGGCTATGACTGAATCTACAGAGATTAGTGCTGTTTCTAGGTCTGTAACTAGGACTACAGTCTATGAGCCCGTACCTGGGCATGGGACTGACCTCTCAAAAATATGGATTCCAAAGCCCCCACAAATTCACTGTTTTCCGTGAATAGCTGCCAAATTAGTATTCCTGATGGGGAACACAAGTGAGGAACCCTTTACTCTGCCATCTTGTGGATGTCACTGCATGAATGTATTTTAATGTAATCAAATTATTCCATCTTTTCCTTTGTTGTTAGTGGTGTGTGTGTGTTATTCTGGAAACTATAATCATTTTATCAAGGTGAAAAACACCATTGCTCATTGATTGGAGGTAGAAATGAATTTACTGATTGCTTTATAAATCAGTGACATAATATATTATTGGTCTCTCTAAGAAAACATGCCTTTCTCTTTCCTTACATTGCCTTTAATGTACTTCAGTGGAGTTTTACATATTTTCTAGCATAGATTTTGAAATTTTTGTTTGATTTATTCTGAGGCATATTTTTAACTACATATAACATTTATTTATAATATATTCTAAATTAGCATTTTTAGAAAATAAAGCTATGGATTTGTTTTATAAGTTTTTAAAATGCTAAAGATAATAAAACATCTGTTTATGAATGTAGAAATGGAAAGGATGTTGTAGCCCTACCTTTCATTAAAATGTATGAGACAAAACTTCACCATATAAAGAAATTTGGGACTAGAAAACCAGGCAGATTTACAGTATCGCTCAAAATTACAAAGCTCTTTAGCTATAAGAGTGGTGGTGTTTCATACTAGTGGAAAAATTAACCACCATCCAATAAACAATTTTTTAAGACTATCTAGCTTTATGGGGAAAAAATAAAGTAAGGGCATATTCCTATCATCGTCTAGAAGTAAATTGTAAATATTTTAAATAAAACATATGGGGAAACTACCATTAGATCAGGGAGAGAGTTTCTGAGTGTAACTCAACACAAATAAGTCAAACAAAGACTTGGCTTAAATAGTATTATAAGCACAGCTGGTGGGACAGTAAACTTGATCTTCTGCAAAGAACATGGGATACTCTTTTGTTTAACTTAAAATTTGTATATCTTTGTTCCTGAAATTCCATTCAGGGGAATATTCCTCACTGATATCTTCATATTAGGTAGTAAGTTTGTCAACAAGGTTGCTTACTGAAAATAATGTAATTACAAATAAATAATGAAATTATTTCATGTAAAGTTATATCCATGAAATGGGATAACTTCACTGTTATCAAAAGCAGTGAAATAGTGTTATGGGCACAGACAGTAGAGTTCTGCAGAATTTTTTTAAGGGAGAAAAATAAGTCAAATTGTCAGAGTATAAGATAGATTCATATAGATTGCAGGTATACCCACGTGTGATTGTTTATGCATATGCATACAATATATCTCCCATATTGATACTGATAGCAATATCAGCAACATTTATTCTCCTACTGTTGCTGTAACACTATTGTTTTAATTAGCATAGTTTCATATCTTGATTTTTCTTTAAAGGACTTTATATCAATTCAACCTCATGCTTCAAAAAAATTCTTGATTAATTTGCACATAATTACTCTTTCAATTAATTTTATCAAGTAGGTTGTGAGGTTCCATGAAACTCTGATGGGATTTTAAAAGATATTAATTTGGATTTATAGAGCAATTTACAGGAATTGATTTCTACATAGAACTGACACATCCCTACAGTTACATAACTAGACTTTAAGACTCTTCATTTTTTATAAACCTTCTTGGAATGTCTCCATAAAATGCTTGTACCACTTATTATATACTATGAAACAAAACTAATGTATCATACATATATAAAATGCATAAAGTAAGTTTTAGTTGGTTGTTGCTTTTGTGTAGAAATAATTGAATTTGTATGTTGAACTTGTATACAGTAGTCTTGTTGAATTTTATTATTTCTATGCACTTTAAAATTGTTGATTCATTTCACTTATGTTTATAAGAAAAAGCTGTATATTTTCTGTTTTTCAGTTTTTGTCTATTGTTGATATTGGTACTCTGAAATCATGCCTTGTAAAATCAATGGGTCAGTAATGAGCTAGTTCTGTGTTCTAAAACATTTTGCATTAGATGATAATTGTCCTTTCCTTGAAGATTCCATAAAGATATCTGTACTTTTGGTAATTTTGTGTATGTGTGCATGTTTTCATATTTAAAATTTGTTTTTAATAATTTTTGATATTCTCTGGAAATTTGTTCATGTTTCATTTTAACTAGGTTTTCAAATTTACTGGTATAAATTTACCAACATTGTTCTTCTAATTTTTACTTCTTTTTTCTACTGGTACTTAATTACTGTTTTTGTTTTTTACCTCTTTGTAATTACTCCTGGGATCTTTTATCTCCTTCAGTGATTAAGTTGCAAATTTTATAAGTCATTGTTCTTGTCAAATACAACCTTTACTTTTCTCCATAATTTTCTGCTCTTTTGTTTTTTATCAGTTCTAATTTGTTTTTTAGGTTTTTGTTTGATTCTGGAAGAACTTCTAAGTTTGATCTTTGGTCACTAATTTTTCAAAATGTATAATTTGCTCTTTACCTATTTATTTTGTTTTCATATCAACAACTAAATTTTTCATTCATTAGATCTTTCTTATCATCTGTTTTTGTTTTATAGCATCCTGTTTTAATTTCAGTGATGATTCCTTTCATTGTCTCACATACAGATTTTAAAGTTTTCTTGTGATTTTTCTCATAACTTTAATTTCTTTCAACTTAAGATCTCTTTATTGTTGTGCCTCTATGATAATATTGGCCTTCCTCAGATTTTTTTTGTCTTAATTTTCATGAATCTTTAACATCCTGTCTTCTAGTAGCTATAGCCATTTCCTCTGTGACTACAGTGGGGTGACCTCTTGTGATGGTTGACTTATAAGTGTTCCCACAAGGGACTGTGCCACCTTACTGGCATAGCTTGCCTGTGCCAAGCACTGGGCTTACCCTCCAGTATCACTTGTCATGGATGTCCTATAGCTGCAGTGTCCTGTGAATCCCTCTTATTTTTCACAAGTTTGCATGTGCATCACTAATCTTAATTTTCAGATATTTTCTGTCATTTTTCAAGTTGCATCTAGGTGAGGGAGATTTGAACATGAGTTTATTTCCTGGAAATAGAAAATTACCATAATACTTTTATAATGAAAAAAATAGTTTCTAAGTTTAAAGTTTCGGCACAGTGCATGAAATGTATGAATTTCCTTATAAATGTCAGTTGCACTGAATTGAATTTTATTGTTTCAGATGATTAAATTTAATAAGCATAGATCTTGATACTTAATCACATTTATCATTTTCAAACTTAAATATTCCTTCATTACTATTCATTTCCAGATCACACACATTCTTATAATGAAACAGAGCCATTTATTTACTCTACTGAATCACAGAGTATGTCAGAGTCCAACGCTCCAGGCACAGAATCTAGATCCATGACATATGTGTCTTTACATGGAAATTCTAACTAGCGTTCATTTGTCATCACTTTCACGAGTCATTTGTCCTTTACACTGAACAGTGTTTAACTTTCTAGTACATCTTTTTTCATTGACTTCGTCAAAAATCATAATTAGATATTGGGAATCAAAACAGGCATTTACTTAGCAAAAGGGAAATTAATAGTTTTGCAAACTCACTCTAACTTGGCCCCTTTTTCTGATGATTGCACTTTTCTTGTCTCTTGGTCCGTAAGTTCTATAAGAGACTTTGCCCAAAGTAGTCGGATTGGTCCTGAAGGTAAACTAAAGAAGTTTTCTTTTGAGGTGAACTCAGAAGTTAGCCTTATTTAAAGGTGATCATTGCTTAAAGTACTTATTTGAGCAATTTAGCATTGGACTTTCTCAGCAAAAGGCAGATTGTTAATATACATCTCATATGCAGAATGCTCTTTGCTCTAGTTTGAACTGCAGAGAGACTATAGGATAAGAAAAATGCTAACCTAGTTTAAGAAACTTAAAGTAATATTTTACAGACCTGGTCTAGTAGTTCTAGCTCAGGCCAGTTGCATTCTCTAAATTTTGGGGCTCATTCTTCCTCTATATACCGTGCATTCTGTAACATATTGGCTGCAGGCCCATGATCATTATGCTCACAGAATGATTTTAGATGATATGCCTTCTCAGAAGTACATCTTACTTAAATATGAGATACAGCAGCTTGGAGAAATTGAGAAACACTGCAGTTAAATGTTGAAATAATGGGTCTTTTTATTCCATTTTATACCAGATAGATTACATCAGAGTGATGCTCCTGCAATTTTTGATTTACATCTCTTTTCCTTTCCTCCACTGCCTTAATTTCTGTGGGGAATGTATTGATTACTTAAGACTTTTCTCGGCCACTGAGAAACTTTTATTTACTTTACTTTTTTTTGTTTTTTTTTTTTATTTTGAACTAACTGGGACCATGTTTGCTGGAATGCAAATTGATGAATCTAGTCTTTTACTACATGATAAAGTCACCATTGTTCATTGCCAGGGATATTTTGCGGCTTTAAACCCCCACTGTTAGTAAAGGAGTGATTTGGGAGCCAGCACAGAATCTTGTGCAGGGAGAAAGGTAGTATCTTCCTGAAAGTTTGTTTATTTCTGTATTCATTTGGGTGGGGTTTGTGAAGAAAACATTCATAAGCAATTATCATATACTAGTTTGTGGTCTAATTACACAGCATTACACAGTTTTGAAATTTATTTGAGGAAAAGAGATGTCTTGTCCCTGCCTGAATCTCACATTGAGGCTCAATTTTGTTTTCGTGTGACAAGTAGCTGACACAGAGACCACTGTCCACACAACTTTCTTGCAAGGCAAGATCTGAAAGTCAGGTTCTGAAAAAGAGAAATTGTCAGGGGGTTGGTTTGAATTCATACTTTACACTTTTTACTAGAATACAGTTTATCAGATACTTAAATGTAGAAAATTAAACTATAAAATCACTTAAGAAAGCATGAATTTTTAAAAATAATCTTGGAATGTAGATCTTTCTTAGAATGTTAAAAATTGATGAAAATCATATAAGAAAGGTGAAGTATTTAAAAGATAATTGGCAAATAGGAAAAATAATTGTGACATAAACAATGTCTAAATACATGTACGATTATATAATATATATATGCTAAGACTTAATCATATATATAGTTGCATATTCTTAATAGAAAAAGGAAAAAAGAACTCTTGCTGAAAGTTTATTAAAAATGCAAATTGTCTTTAAAAAACAAGATATCAATCTCACTTAAATAGAAAATTCCAAAACTTTAAAAACAAAATTAAAAAGACAGAGCTGATATATTTAACAAATGGAATTATATATATAACATAAAACAATGAATTTCCAAGATTTGCAGGAACATGGTGTTGCATAAAAAAGTCAGAAACAAAGTCTTGATATTTATGATTTTATTTATATTCAATAATTTATATTACAAAATACACAAAACTATTGTGGTAAAAGTCAGAATGTGTTTATCTCTGGGGAAGTTGGATATCAAAAATAAGCAAGAGAGATTCTGGGGTACTGGTTAGGTTCTATGTCTTATTTTGGATGGTTGTTACACAGGTGTATACATACGTAAAAATTTTTGAGCTGAACACTTTTATTATATATAAAATAAGACTCAATTACAAAACAAAATAATTCAATGAGATGTAATACTTTACCTCTCAGATTAGCAAAGATAATATAATATTTAAGTATATATTGAATAATTTTATATCTAATAATATATCTAGTAATATATAATATATGATACGATTAATACATAGATGCATAAATCAAAAGTCAATGTGCTATTATATTAGGAACTGTGAGGAAATAGACTCATACTCATGGTTGGATTGTAAATTGGTATAGCCTCTGTAGAGTGCAGTTTACTAATATCTATCAATATTACAAACGACCATAACATAAATGTAGACTAAACATATGAACACTGCTCATAATTCAAAAGAAGGAAAAAAAATATAAATGTCAGTCAGCTGACTATTTAAGTAATCCATACATGGGAGCAGTCACCATGAAAATGAATGAGAGAGCTCTTTATGTATCATTATGGAATAACTTGTAAGATATATTAAGTATAAAAAGCAAAGCACACATAAATGTGCATAATACATCACTATTTCATGTTAACAATGGGGTGAGCTAAGAGACAATTTTCTTGTACATACATAAAGTATTTCCATGGCTAAATGATAAAAAAATAAAACCCAATAGTATGCTGCCTGAAAGAGACTCACTTTAACCTTAAAGGCACATATAGGCTAAGAGTGAAGGGTTGGGAAAAAAACAAACAAAACAAAACAAACAAAAACAAAAAGCAAAACAAGTAGTAACCAAGGAAAAGCATGGGTAACTATGCTTTGGAAACAAACAAACAAACAAACTAAAATAGTAAAAATAAAGAAGATAGTTTTATATAATGATAAAGAGATCAACCATCAAGAAGATAAAATAGTTGTAAATATTTATCTGACCAAAATTGGAGCACTCACATATATAAACAAAAACAGAGCTAAAGGGAGAAATAAACTAGTAAAATGATAGTTGGGGGATTTAATACCTCACTCTTAACAATGGATATATCATCTGGACAAAGAATCATAAGGACACAGTGTATTTGAACAGCCCATAGACCAAATGGACCTAACAGACATAAACAGAACTTCCTATCCAACAACAGCAGAATATACATTCTTCTCAAGTGCACAAGGAACATTTTTGAAGGGGTATAAACCATATGTTAGGACATAAAACAAGTCTTAGTGAAGTCAAAAAGACTGAAATCTTACCAACTGTCTTTTATGACTACAATGGACACAACAGAAATCACTAACAAAGGAAAACCGAAACATTCATGAACACATAGAAATTTAACAACACTCTCCTGAACAACCACTGTATCACTAAAGAAAAAACAAGGAAAATAAAAATTTTCTTGAGATAAACTGATGTGAAAACACAACATACCAGAACATATGAGATGCAGCAAAAGCTGTTCTAAGAAGGAGGTTCATAGGAATAAATGCCTATACTAAGAAGCAAGGAATATTTCAAGTAAACAACCTAACTCTACACGGTAAGGAAATAGTCAAAGAACGAACTAAACCCAAAGTTAGCAGAAGAAAATAAATAATAAACATTAGAGCAGAAAAAAATAAAATCCAAAAAAAAGAAAGAAAGAAAAGAAAAAAAAGAAAAGGTTAACCAAACTAAGAGTTGGTTTTTTGGAAAGATATGAAAAATTGGCAAACCCACAGCTAGACTAACCAATGAAAAGTGAGAGAGGACCCAAAATCAACAAAATTATAAATGAAAAACAATTATTTGGCATTACAAATAATGCCAGGGAAGTATAAAGTTTTATAAGAGGCTACTATGAACAAATATATGCCAACAAACTGGACAATCTAGAAGAAATGGAAAATATCTTAGAAACATACAACCCACCAAGACTGAATAAGGAAGAAATAGAAAATCCTAATAGACCAATTACTAGTAAGGAGACTGAATCAGTAATCAAAGATTACCCAATGAAGAAAAGCCTAGGATGAGATGGCTTCCCCAGGTGAATTTAACCAAATATTTAATGAAGATTAACAAAAGATTTTTCTTTTTGTTTTAACTATTTGAAAAGATAGATGTTAGTGAAGTCTTTTGTGGTAATCGTTTCATAGTATATGTAAATTAAACTATATGCCTTAAATTTACACAGTGATGTATATCAGTTATTTGTCAAAAACAGCTGGTTAAAAACATTGTTAAAATTTTTACAAATTCTAAAAGCATACACAAAAAAATGGTAAGGTTAATTTCTCCCAGGAAGAGAAAGTTGTGGGACTGAGGGGGAAGGGTGAGAGAAAAGAAATTGTGCATTTTTTATAACTACATTTTTGAAATACAGTGCAGTGCATACTCAAAATATTAAAAATAACAAACTATAAAAACCGGAAATATTGTCTAAGTCTCAGAGTAGCGGTGGCCTCTGGAGTAAGGCATGGGTGGTGATAGCACAGAGGGGTGAAAGAAGAATATATTTACACTACATACTTTTTTTATGTTTTGAGATTTGTCTCTTTATATATTATATCTATTAATATTTTTATAGTCAATTTTAGACATTTTGTAGAACACTGCAAAAAAGTAAATGAGTTGGGAAGCACAACTATGAAGATCATAATCCCTGAATAATTTTAAAGCAAATTCCTATGGAGAAATAGATAAGGCCCCCAGCATAAGAATGTTACTTCTCCTGAGAGACAAGAATGACACAAGAACTATATATACATCACCCACAAGAAAATCAAGGCATTTTAGACAAGAAGATGAGGAACTGAAACTTTCAGACCCTTGTCTGATGCAAATAAACTTTAACTGTTTCATTGTGAACAAGTACTATAATATAATATCAATGCTTGCCAGTAGCAATTTAGTTTGTCATTTTTAAAAAAGAATTGTAGGGGCACCTGGTGGCTTAGTCGGTTAAGTGTCGTACTTTTGATTTCAGCTCAGGTGGTGATCTTGTGGTTCATGAGTCGGAGCCCAATGTCAGGCTCTGTCCTAATAGTACAGAGGCTGCTTGGAATTTTCTCTCTCCCTCTCTCTCTTCTCCTCCCCACCTCTCTCTCAAAATAAATAAATAAACTTTAAAATAACTACTAAATAAACAAAAATGAGTTTTAACTTCAAAGGACAAAATCTTACAAACTCTTGAATAAGCAAAGAAAAGGGGGAAAAAAAACAGAAAATGTAGAGCCTTGAGTTAGCCTTCATAAAATTAGGGGTGGGCTGGAATTTTGTTCCTCTCTCACTGAACCTGGAACTATTTTTTTTTCTCAGCTTCTCTGATATTTCTCCTCTTTTCTTTTATGTCCAGGTCTGCCTAGTGTCATATATAGCACAGTATCCCTCCTAATGGTCACTATGAAATCATGTCAGGCATTGGATCTATATGACTTTAGTTTCTTAGTTCAGCTGCTCAGAGAAAACTAACTGGATTTGTCTGGTCTAAGTTATGGACCTCTAGGGGAAAAAATCATAATAACTCAGTCAAGACATTGGTTGCCCTTAGATCAGGAGTTTTTCTGAATCCTTACACCAGTGACCACCATGCAGTGAGATGTGAGGATTACTTTGTACAATTACATCAGAAAATGCTGTGAGCAAAGGAAGATTACTTTGCAATGGCAGTGGCTTGTATTCCAATAGCATTGTACATTGTAGCTATCAAGCTGATTATGTTTACATGGAAACAGTTCTCATTTCAATAGGTAAATACTTATTTTGTAACTGACCATTTGTTTTCTTTATAAAATTCTGAATTTTTCATGTGGAGGTCCTGGAAAAGGGTAAGGAAGCTGCCCTTCCCACATAGGACACCCAAAGTCTCTTCCATCTGGCTGTTGCTAAGTTTCAGTTGTTGTCCCCCCAACCCTCCACCTCCTCCACCCCACCACCCCCCTCCCAGCCACGCTTAGGGGAAGTTTTTGCTTTCTGCACTTTCAGTTACTTGGGATTTACTGAGGAGGTCCAGAAGCCCATCAACCTCCTGGTGATAAGTCATCAGAAGGTTCATAGTGGCCTAACTGCACCTCACAGTGCCTATATCATTCACCTCATGTCATCCTGTCATGTAGGCAGTTTATGCAGTCACCTCAGGAGAGGAATGGGCAGCTGGCCCAACTGAGATCCTAAGCGCAGACTCAGAAGTGCTCATGAGATAGAAGTTTCTGCTACTTGACGGAATCCATCAGTTGAATACCCAAAGATACAGAGCATGGACTGCAGATCCCCAACCTGGAAGCCCTGCCTGTCTCTGAATACTTGGGATCCAGGGAGGCTGTGTTCACTCTTGATGAGCTCCAAGAACTGCTGGATATGTGGGTGCATAGCTTTGCATGGAAAGCAGCAGCTCCAAGGGGGGACACAAGAGAGTTTATTTACAAATAGACAAAATCACAAATGCAAGAGGGGAGATCACAGCCAACACCAGAGAAATACAAACAATTATTAGAGAATACTATGAAAAATTATATGCCAACAAACTGGACAATCTGGAAGAAACGGACAAATTCCTACACACCCACACACTACCAAAAACTAAAAAGGGAACAAATAGAAAATTTGAACAAACCCATATCCAGTGAAGAAATGGAATTGGTTATCAAAAATCTTCCAACAAATAAGAGTCCTGGGCCAGATGGCTTCCCAGGAGAATTCTACCAGCCATTTAAAGCAGAGTAAATACTTATTTTTCTCAAAAGCTGTTCCAAAAAATGGAAATGGAAGGAAAGCTTCCAGACTCATTATATAAATCCAGCATTACCTTGATTCCCAAACTAGGCAAAGACCTTGCAAAAAGGGAGAATTACAGGCCAATATTCCTGATAAACATGGATGCAAAAATTCTCAACAAGATACTAGAAAATTAATTCAACAGTATATTAAAATAATTCTTCACCATGATCAAGTGGGATCCATTCCTGAGCTTCAGGGCTGGTTCAATATTTGCAAATCAATCAACATGATACATCACATTAATAGAAGAAAGGATAAGAACCATCTAATCCTGTCAATAGATGCAGAAAAAGCATTTGACAAAATACAGCATCCTTTCCTACCAAAAACTCTCAAGAAAGTCAGGATAGAAGGAACATACCTTAATATCATAAAAGCCATATAGGAAAGACCCACAGCTAATATCATTCTCAAGGGTAAAAAGCTGAGAGTTTCCCCATGATATGAGGAACACGACAGGGATGTTCATTCCTATCACTGTTGTTGACATAGGATTGGAAGTCCTAGCATCAGCAATCAGACAAGAAAATGAAATAAAAGGCATGCAAATTGGTAAAGAAGTCAAACTTTGAGTCTTCACAGATGACATTGTACTCTACATAGAAACCCAAAGACCCCACAAAAAAACTGCTAGAACTGACACATGAATTCAGCAAAGTCACAGGATATAAAATCAAGGTACAAAAATCAGTTGAATTTCTATACACCAATAATTAAGCAACAGAAAAAGATATCAAAGAATAGATCCTATTTACAATTGCACCAAGAACAATAAAATACTTAAGAACAAACCTAATCAAAAAGGTAAAATATCTGTATGCTGAAAACTATATAAAGCTTATGAAATAAATTGAATAAGATACAAAAAATGGAGAAACATTCCATGCTCATGGATTGGAAGAACAAATGTTGTTAAAATGTCGATACTACCCAAAACAATCTATACATTCAATGCAATCCCAATCTAAATAGCACCAGCATTCTCCACAGAGCTAAAACAAACAATCCTAAAATGTGTATGGAAACACAAAAGACCCCGAATACCCAACACAATCCTAAAAAAGAAAACCCAAACTGGAGCCATCACAATCCCAGACTTTGGCCTGTATTACAAAGCTATAATCATCAAGACAGTATGGCATTGGCACAAAAACAGACACATAGACCAATGAAATAGAATAGAGAATCCAGAAATGTACCCACAAATGTATGGCCAATTAATCTTTGACAAAACAGGAAAAAGTATCCAATGGAAAAAAGACAGTATCTTTAGCAAATGGTGCTAGTAGAACTGGACAGCAACATGCAGAAGAATGAACGTGGACCGCTTTCTTATACTATCCACAAAGATAAATTCAAAATGGATGAAAGACCTAAAAGTGAGACAGGAAACCATCAAAATCCTACAGGAGAAAACAATCAACAACCTCTTTGACCTCAGCTGCAGCAACTTCTTGTCTAGCAAGGATTCTTTGTCTCCAAAGTCAAGAATTATAAAAGCAAAAATGAACTATTGGGACCTCATCAAGATAAAAAGCTTCTGCACAGCAAAAGAAACAGTCAACAAAACTAAAGGGCAACTGACAGAAGGGGGGAAGATATTTACAAATGACATGTTGGATAAAGGGTTAGTAGCCAAAATCTGTAAAGAACTTACCAAACTCAACACCAAAAAAACAAATAATCCAGTGAAGAAGTGGACAGAAGATGTGAATAGACACTTTTCCAAAGAAGACATCCAGATGACTAACAGACACATGAAAAGATGCTCAACATCATTCATCATCAGAGAAATACAAATCAGAATCACATTGAGATACCACCTCACCCTGGTCAGAGTGGCTAAAATTAACAACTGAGGAAACAACAGATGTTGGCAAGGATGTGGAGTAAGGGGAATTTTTGATGGAATGCACTTTTGATGGGAATGCAAGCTGATGCAGTTACTCTGGAAAATAGTGTGGAGGTTCCTCAAAAATTTAAAAATAGAATTACTCTATGACCCAGCAATAGCACTAGGGATTTATCTAAAGGATACAGGAGTGCTGATTCATAGGGACACATGTACCCCAATGTTTATAGGAGTGCTTTCAACAGTAGCCAAATTATGGAAAAAGCTCAAATGTCCATCAAGTTATGAACTACGTGCACATACACACACACAATGGGATACTACTCAGCAATGAAAAAGAATGAAATCTTGCCATTTGCAACAACATGGATGGAACTGGAGGTTGTTATGCTAAGTGAAATAAGTCAGTCAGAGAAAGACAAATACCATGATTTCACTCATTAAGTGGAACTTGAGAAACTTAACAGAAGTCCATAGAGACTTTAAGAGACTCTTAAATACAGAGAACAAACTGAGGGTTGATGGGGGTGAGGAGTTGGGAGAGTGAGGAAAATGGGTGTTGGGCATTGAGGAGGGCAATTGTTAGGATGAACACTGGGTGCTGTATGTAAGTGATGAATCACGAGAGTCTACTCCTGAAGTCAAGACTACACTGTATGTTAGCTAATTTGACAACAAATAAGTTTAAAAATTAAAAAAATAATAGATAAATAAAAGCTTTTAAATATGTTAAAAACAGTCTGAATTTTAAAAACAACAGCAATAAATCAAACCCTTCTAAATACTGTTATAGAGATATTTGGTCTTGATATTTGGAGAATGTGATATGCAGTAAATGTACACATTTAGCTTGGAGAATAGGGACTACGGATTATCAAGACCTCTTCCTGATGGGTATTTTATATTCAGAATGCCTAATGTAAGATGCTTCAGGAAACTACAATATTTAAAACAGACTTCTTACATGGCCATGTGTAGTAGGTGAGCGTTAACACAGCAAGCAGCGTTTCAGAGATCAATAGAGATTTTGCTTTTCTTAGTTCTTTTGTTGAGGCTCATTGTTTTTTCAGATTGTGATAACCACACACACAGTGAAAACACAGTGAACTTGCACTAAGTATCCATTAAAGCACCACAATATGGGCATGATGGCTAAGTTGAAGGCACCTAAACTACTCTTGCTCAGGGAATGCTTAATGATCCTACATGAGAAGTGTTCAGTACTGGGAAATGGACCTTCTGCATTCAGTCAAAATACAGACCCCAAATGGCTCTTCTTTCTATGGCTCCAGAAATGGAGGGAGAGAATGCAGTCATCAGAGAAAGCATTGAAAGTAACAGACAATACATATGGAAAGAATAAAATGTAGGAAAGCAATTCCAAGTTAGCAAGAGAAGTATATAACACGTATTTTGCAGGAAGTATTAGTTGGAGCAGACTCCTATGTAAATTGATGAAAAACTGCAAAGACAAAAACTACAGAAAGGGCCCTGGATCTCAGTCCTTCTCTTGGTCTTCATAACTACCTGGGATATACAGGAAAACATCATGATTGTGATAACACCAGGAGTCTAACCGAGCTATTCATTTGGGAACATGGATCAAACATTGATTGGAATCTTGAGAAGACTATAAATGCATACACAACTTAGCAGAATCATTACTGTAACTGGCAGTACACACTCACTTCTCCATGGAACATGACTTTGAAGCTGGCCACATGTTCATATTGATTTTTCTAAGAAGAAAAAAAGCTGCTAATTTTTTTTCCCATAAAAAAAACTTAGTTTTCTTCTAGCATTCTTGCAAGACACTGATAGAACTAACAGTCATCACTAAGTACAGGCTTTGATATTGAGAATTGAGTTTGTTTGTTGGGCGAGAATCACAAGTGAGATAATAAATCATTGTGCTGGAAGGACTGTGCAGTTTATCCAACAAAATTTCGCAGAGAGAAAACATTATATTCTCTGTAAACAATTCTTAATAACAACAATAATATAAATATATCACATTTATTACAAAATTACCAGGTTCTATGATACATATTCATATTATTTCACTAACCTTCAGGGCAATGCTGTAAAGTAAGTAGTATTGTTAGGTGATTTTGCAGATGAGAAAACTGTGACTTAGAGAGGTTATCAACCAGGGTATCAGGAAACAAATAATATTGACAGGTGGGTAGCTGAAGGAACTGTTTTTAGAGGCATGAAGAGGTTAAGGAAACCAACAAAGTACAACACTAGCATCAGTGAAGTGCCATTATATCTCTGGGCTTGAGTGGCAAGGAGACCAAGAAAGAGAGCACTGTTACTGGAAATAAGAATTCAAGTGGTGTAAGAAGGGCCACACTGCTGCCAAACCAGAATTCCTGGGTTCTTGATTCCCAGACCGGTTGCCTTTTCACTCTAGCACACAATTAAACAGATGGGAATCTTAAGATGAGCCTAGTGGCAGAGCTTTAACCAACAGGTGAAATAAATGATCCAGTTTAGTTATGGTTAGCTTTCTCTGGGTTCAGCCCCTTGAAACTCCTGCAGACAAGAGGATCTGAGGCCCTAAATGGTATATTAGCTAAGCACCATGTGGTGTGCGTGTCATTTGCTCATGGAAATCAGAGAGATGATCCCAGTAGATGGGGTTAATGAAGAGACAATGGGAATGCAAATCAAGGAAAAATATAAGATGGTGTGAAATGGGGAATAGAGGCAAAGCCTGGTGCATGGTCTAACACAATGTTACAGTAATTATTTAATACATTTTCAACTTAAATTTATTTGAAAAAAAATCACACTCTGCAAAATGCCGATCTCTTTGGAGTATTTTCTAGAGGCTGTCTTTTTAAAGGATGGTTGGCCAACATGAATGTGTCCAAGGAAAGCCAGGTAGAAATTGTGAGGATCTGGAAAGCCTGTACACCAGTGGAAGAAATGGAGATATTTAACAAGAAAGTGAAAAAATAACTCAGTGGAATCAAGCATTAGAATAAAACTTACGCAGCCTAATTGCAACAGGCAAACTGAAACCAATAAGACAAAAAAAAAAGATCAGAAAGAAACTTGGTTTTGATGTAAAGAAAGTGGGTCTAACTATAGTTTTAATTGCTAAATTCTGTCTAAAAATAAAATGGGTTGTCCTGCAAGGTGGTGAGTTCTTTGTCACATGAGGTATTTCAGCAGGATGTCCTAAAAGAAATTCCTAAACTGAAAGATCAAACAAGATGATATCAAAGATACTTTTGAAGTTTAAGAATCTGTGCAATGCCATTAAACTAAAATATCAACTTTTAGTAACATTTCTGACCTCTCTATGGTCTCTTATCTTACAGAGAGATAGTTGTCCAGATGGTTCAGCTTACTGAAAGTGAGTTCCCAAAAGTTTCCAGGAAAGCGAGTTTTAAAACATGCTTTCTTCTCCTAAGTTACATTTTTTATGAATTCTAAGTAAATAATTTAAAAAACCAACTCAATAAGATATTGCCAAAATTTAGGTAGCTTTTATTGTTCTATTTTCATTTGATTAGCTCTCTGCAGTATACATCAACTCTTTATCCAGCATGCAAAGAGAATGAAAAGTTAACATTTCCTCCATTAGCATTCTGCCATTAGCCGGGCTGAGCAGGTTAAATTTCTGTGGGTGCGCTGTGCTCTGCATAAGATAGTAGAAATTTTCTGCATTGAGGAAGTACTTCAGGGTACAAGATATCACATCATTAATGTATCACCTTGTGACTGCAGTCTTCAGTTTGGATATAATGAGAATCAACTATTATTTGGGCTTGGAGCAGGTGATACATGAGACTTTGCTTGAACAAAAGGAAATACACAGTCACCTAATGAGTGGCAGGGGTTCTAAAAATAAGAAGATCTGATACATCTTTTTCAAAGATGAAATTGATATATCCAGATAGCCTAGTACAAATCAGTAAGTTTCAGTGAATCACAAGCTGCTATCCTTTTCTTTGAATGAGTTAGTGGCTCCCACTCATGCTTCTAACTAGGGGCTTGCTCAGTGAGCCCCTGCTTCCTCATCAGGGAATATCATCACCTATATTGTGGGTCTGGGAGGTCAAGAGCAGCAGACTGACCTACAGCCAGAGACAGTAGCCAAGGCTGGCTAAGGATCAGGACACCCTTCATCTCCGTGAAGACCCTGACACCTATCAGATGGGGAGAAAGTTTTTCCCCGCCTTCTTCCTGGGTTAGCACTCTTCTCTGGTTCTTTCCCATAGAATCCTTAAGCATCCAGGACCTCAAAAATCTCTCTACTACCCTCCTGGTATCAAAAGCTTTCGGTAGAAGAAAGCTGGAGTGTTCACACACACTAATGATGTCAGGCATATTTATTAAAAGCACTCAAAGACTTAACCCAAAAGATACAAACAAATGGACTCTCAAAAGGTGATTTTGGGTGCTTATTAGGACATGGACTACATGGTATTCCTAAGATCAACTCTGCTCATGCCTCTGTGCTAGCTACAGTATTTTCCAGGTTATCAAAGGATGCAATACTAGTACTTAAGGGAATCACAACAAATCTATTCAAGTCTCTCAGATTGTGGATTAAAATGCAAAACAGACCAACAACAGCAACTAAAAATCCGAGGCTTAAACAGATAAAGGCATTTGATTGGCACAAACCATAACTGTTCAGGGTCAAAACCAGAATAAAAACTTGAGTCTTCCCTGTGTGTATTCTGGGTAACATTTCCCCATCTCTTCAGTCTTTGATATTCTGCATATCTCCATGGTATCTGGATATTCTTTGCATGTGGAGAATTTTAAAGTGGAAACTGTGATTTTCAAAGTATTGTTTTGGCCATGCCATATCTAAAAGTTTATTGAGTGAAATATTTTGATGAGTGTGTATGTGTATCAGCAAAAGCAGGAAATTAATGTCTGAAGGTAAAGATGTGTAATTTTTAAGCTCTTAGTAAATTTCTGTTTAATAATTTTTGTTTATCTTACTATAACATATACATCATTTGAAGTAAGTAGTCACCTTTGTGTGGTTTAACTATTTATATGGTAATACAATGATCAAGATAAGGTAACTAGAAGTCTTAATGGTTCTCACTCTAGTCTAGCATGCCTGCATGCAGGTACATACACATATACACATTTAGCCAGAGAATCCATCAAGCAAGTGTGTAGCCATAAATTAAACCAGAATATAAAAGCATGATCAAAAATTAGAGAAGGGTTCCCAATATTTCAACCCACATTTGACAAATTTGTAGAACATTTAAAATACTGTCCACCTTGGTTTAGTAAACAAAACGTTTTTTTTTTTCATCAAATCTACATATTTAAACAAAATACAACATTGCCCTTCCCCAAAAATCTTACAGGCACTTCTATAAAACCTAAATTAGTAAGCATTTGTCTTTAAAAATATTTTAAATGAACTCTCAAGGGGTTAAAATGGAGTTATTAAATTATGTGAAATTAGTTTTATTTCCCCCAAAGATTCCAATGCAGACCATTCTTGATAACTCAGCTGTAAGCAGAGATGGCATATTCATTCTGACTCCAAATCAGAAGAAGCTTCTGTGTTGCTCTCACATGGAAATTATGTTGAGATAATGAGATAAACTCTCAGATAGCCATTCACCATTTCTCTTCATGGGGAAAATAATCACTAGGTTTGAAAGTTAAAATGAGAAAGTGCCCATAAAATAATAATAGTCTTAGAGGAAGCCATTAAAGCAGCTTCTTGCAATCAATTTATCTCCTCTCACTGGAGATAAGCTCTCTAGGGAAGGAAAGAAGTTGTCCCAGGCTAGTCACCTTTTAAATTTGATGTTAACCGAACTTCTTGACATGGACAGCTTTTGTTTCCTAAGAGGAGAGTCCTTAGGTGTAGAATGTTTTTAGCAGGCTGCTCCTGGTTTAGGATTCCTCACAGTAGAAAATCTGGAATCTATGCATTTAGGAGCTTTCCATGGCTCCATGAAAAATGTCACATAGACTATGTAGCTATCTAGGTAGAAGAAGCATATGTCTTAAACACTCCCTGTTCCATAAGGTAACTCATACACCTCATTACAGATAAAATCTATTACTCTTGGCTAGAGTACAACAGGACTGTTTTGAGAAGGATTTGGGGAGCTGTACTTGATGTTCCAAACTTCTCCTTGCTTTGTTTATGGATCTTGATTGAATTGCATCCTCGAATTAAGTAGCAAATAATGTTTCTGGGTAATATCTATTATTTATAGGAGTTTGATTTGATAATGTTACCTTTGTGATAGGTTGATCATTCATTCATTTTCTCTCTCTTGAAACATGGCCAGTACCAAACCTTCTTCCAAACCCAGAGTCTCACCACCAGTTTCCTTTGGTGAATTTTATCCTGGCACCACAAGAAGTGTAATAAAAAAGTTCCATTCCCTGTTCTTTAACACCTCACCTGATCTCATTCTATAGCCTTCCTGAAGTGCTTAATAATTCAACTGTGTTCCTTAGTACTCAGAGATTATAATCCACACAATCTTGTGTTTCTTCACTATTCTTTTCTGAATATTTCTCACAGTGTCTTGTTTGAACTGAGACCTGGTTTCCTTCTGAGAATAATATCTCATTAGAGTTCTTTCACATGGAGGTCATTTTTGTCTTTCACATCTTTTATGTCACTGATTCTGAAGATAGATGTATACCTTGCCCCCTCTATTGCCTTCCTCTTCACTGTTGCTCTATCACCCCTTACCTCTAACTCTATACTGAACCATTTCAGTCTTTCACAAACCTGTGATGATGATTTTAGCTCTTGGCTCAGTACAGTGTGATTGATCAACCTTAGTTGTTGCCAACAGATATGCATCACTATGAAAAGTCCTATTTATTCACCCAGAAATTTTTAAATGCCATGAATTCCAAAGAATACCCTCTTCTTTAGAATCTGAACTCTGTCTCATCAAAGATACTGCTGTCTTCTGGTCCAAATCTTTTCCACATTTATTTATAAAATATTTTTAATAACCTGGCCTCTCAGTTCCTTGCCCTTTACTTCTCCAATGACTTTGACTTCCAGTTCATTTCAGTTGTTCGTTTCTCTGTTTATCCCTTAGGTATTTAATTCCTAATAGTTTTCCTAAACTCGAAAATCTCTATCCTTATTTGTGCAAATTTATATAGATAAAGCAAATACAGTAATGAATATAGAAATAGGTAGAAAGAAATTTAGAGGAAACATTTTGGGGACTTCCTCCCTGATCCTCAATCAAGGAAATTGGCATTTCCAGGAATGGGTGGTTATGTTTATTTAGCTTTTTGTAGCTACCAAATAAGAGATTTTCCCAGTGCTGATTTTTACTTCCATATACAATGATACTCATGTGGGGTTATAAAATGTATTTTGAAGGTTCAATAACACTTTTTTTTCCTTTTCAGATGTTTGGTCCGTGACAATTACTTTTAAATAATTTACTTATTGTTTCTTATATTTGCCACATATTGAGTGTTTGTCTGCAGGAAGCAAAGACTAAAAATATGTTTAAGACGACAGAGACACCAGAAGAAGTAGCTGTGTTACTTAAATAGAAGTTATTAGGCAGAATGATAAATGGAAAATAATTAAAATTTGTTTTATTTTCTTATATTCTTTTTATTTTTTTATTTACCTACATTAAAATGTGGAGGTGTTAACTCTACAGTCATACACACCTATGAAGTCACCACTCAAAACAGGATACAGGACATTTCCAACATTACAGAAAGGATTCTCATTCTTCTTCCTGGGACAATGCCCGCACCCCAATCCCTGCCCCCTACCAGAGTATCTACTTACTGACTTGTGTCACCACACCTTTGTTTTCATTTTGTCTGGACTATATTGGAACTGGATTTATATTTTGCTCATGAGAGACCGAGAGGAAATCTAATATAAAAGGGAAAAAGTGATTACTTATAGCTTAGACAATAAGAAAGAGACTTTCAGTCAGTAAGGATTAGTGTTGAAATAGAAACTTTGCGTGAGTGGTTACATATGAAGCATATATGATGGCATAGCAGTCTGTCTGTCTCTCTCTTTCTCTCTCTCTCTCTCTCTCTCTCTCTCACACACACACACACACACACACACACACACACACACACACAATATTACAAGTACAATGAAAATGAATAGGGCCCTAATCTATAGTAGAAAATGGATGGGACAGGGCTGAAGAGAGTAAGGAACCTCAAGCAGCAATCAAGAAATTTCAGGAAAGTGGAGTCATCAGAGATATGTAAAAAGGTGAAGTAAAGAAGACCTGAAAGCTATTTTTTTTTAACGAGCCACATAACAACATTAATCAATGGTGATGACTTAGGAAAATATTGCCATGGCCAAATACTAACCTGCTGCACTCACAGCAGCAATTGATTTCACATGTATTCAAAAGATTTTATTTTTATAAAAGCAAATATTGAGCACCTACTCTGATGCTAGTTTCTGCTAGTACGTGGGTCAGGAAAAAAGTGCCTACAGTAAAAGAGGGTAAAATAGCCTCTAACAAGTCAATCACATTATCTCATTTATCCTTGACTCTAATCCTTTTCTCCCCTGAAGCACACCCATTAGCGAGAAAACAGACTGTCCCAATCACAAATTGGCCTCTTTGGCTATGGGGTCATGCCCTATATTGGTCTTAATGTTTTGGCATAAACATAATAGCACAATACCCAATGGGATATGGACTTTTCTAGAGAACAGGCTGTTTCTGTCCTAATTATGTTAGTTGCCATGCTGGGTTTTGCCTGCAGTCTCTTGACCTTTTGGAAACAAGTGAAGGAAATCATCCTTGCCTGTAGCAGCTGACACCAGCAATTCCCAGAGATTGGTCCTTCCCTTTCAATAAGATAAATCTCTTTGAAAGGGAGATATCAAAGCAAAGCTGAACAGAACATTTTTCTTCTTTCTCCCTAACTGCTTGGTGTATCCTCAAGGTTAGAAAAGGTTTATCAGCAAACTTGGTAGTAGCTATCTACAATTCTACATATTTAGAGAAATTTTAAAATTTAATTACCAGTGTCATTAAAGTGAACATTGAAATGATGTACTGATCTCTTTAGTACTACATAAACATAGGGAGATGGGTTGTCACCAGCCTAGTAGACAATATGGAAGAAAATGCTACAGGAAAATGTATGATTAGCATTTTGTAGCCAATTTATCTTCTAGCTGTTTCAGCTAAAAGGAGTTATTCTTAACTCCTCTTGGCCTTACATACCAGATCTGATCTTTAAGAATTGGACCACTTTCACTATTTCCATGGCTACAACATTAGTGCGAGGCATTTCCCAGCTAATCACAGTACTTCTGCCTAACTTTCCTAGAGTACATGGTCTAAAGAGCAGCCATCCAGCCTGTGCTTGTAAAGCGTATGTCAGATTATACCACTCCTCCTCCCTCCTGTCTGTGGGTAAGCCAAAGTCTTCCTGATGTCTTAGAAGCCCTACCTGATATTTAATTTTTTATTAGGGAAAATAATATATCCAAGAAGGGACATGTATTACATGGTTTTCTAAAGCGATTTTGCCAATATTCACTTCTACCAATAATATATTACAACTTCCCGGTATTAATATCCCGACCACAATTTTATATAGACAGAGTTATTTATGTTTTGCTTAGTCAGACCAAAAGGGTATCTCATTATGAATTAAATTTACATTCCTTGATTACCACTGAGTTTGTGTATCTTTTTATATTTTGATTAACCACTCCTATTCCCTCTCTTGTGAAATGCCTGTTCCTGTTTTCTTTTTTTCTTTCTTTGAGTGACTTAACTTTTCCTTACTAAATAGTTTCTGTTGGATGTTGGTTTCTTATTAATTTGTAAGACTTTTTATACATTTTTAAAGTATGGATTTTTTATTCTAGTGCCTTTTTGATTAAAAATGTTTTATATGACTTTACTCACATGAGGAATTTAATATACTATTTTAAGCAAAAATAATATAAAAACAGGGAGGGGGCAAAACATAAAAGACTTAAGTATAGGGAGCAAACAGAGGGTCACTGGAGGGGATGTGGGAGGGTGGATGGGTAAATGGGTAAGGGGCATTAAGGATTCTACTCCTGAAATCACTGTTGCACTATATGCTAACTAAATTGGATATTAATTAATTAATTAAACAAATTTAAAATATCTCCTTCAAATTTATGGCTTAAAAGTATCTTTTTTTTTTTAAATTGAAGTATAGTTGGCATACAATGCTGTATTCGTTTTTGGTGTATAACATGGGCTTCAACAGTTCTGTGCATTAGGCAAGGGTCACTACAGTGAGTACCATCACCATCTGTCGCCATACAAAGTTTGTGGATTACTATTGACTATATTCCCTCTGCTGCACTTTTTATCCCCGAGACTTATTTATTTAATAACTGGAAACTTGTGCCTCTAAATCGTCTTCACCTTACAGTGTCTTGGAATCATTTTAAAGTAAGCAAATATGTGAATCTGTACCCTTATGGTTTGGCCTTTTAGGGTTTATTTTTAAAATCCTTCCCTATTCCAATGTCTAAATATATATTTTAATATTGTTTTCTAATACTTTGAAGGTTTTGTTATTCACACTTGCCTTTAATTCAATTGGATATTTGAATCAATTGGAATTCAATTGGATAATTCATACATATATTTCATATATATATATATATATATATATATATATATATATATATATATATGAGGGGCGCCTGGGTGGCTCAGTCGATCAATTGTCCAAATTTGGATCGGGTCATGATCTCACGGTTCATGAGTTCAAGTACCACATCAGACTCTCTGTTGACAGCTCAGAGCCTGGAGCCTGCTTCACATCCTGTGTCTCCCTCTCTCTGCACCCCCCACCCCCAGTCTCACTCTGTCTGTCTCTCAAAAATAACATTAAAAATTAAAAAAAAATACACATGAGATAGAAGACAAATTTTACTTTATATATATATTTTAAAATATATACAAATATTGTCTCAGAACTATTTATTTAATAATTTCCCCCACGATGTGCATCATGAAACATCACAGTTCTCTCAGTCATTTGTCATTTCTACTGGTTTTTGTCTCCAGCATCACCTGCCCAGTGAGACTTCACTGGTATCCCTACCTAAAATTCAATTTCACTTGCCCCTTCAACAAACACACATGTACTTTCTACACACTTTCCTCACTATTGTCTCTCCAGAGCACCGATCACCATCTAATATGTTTTACTTTTCAATTCATTTACTGCTTTCTCCTCAGATATACCTAAACTCCACGGGAACAGTGTTGTTGTTGTTGTTTTGTCCTGTATTGCAAAATCACCAAACCTTAAAACAAAACCAGAATTCAGTAGGTGTTAAAAAGATGTAAAACTGTACTGAGTTGATTGTCTGCATGCCTGTTACCACTCTCATGTAAACTGTCTTTGTTACTGTTTATAATCAATTGATATTTTATATCAATCCCTTCACCTTGTCTTCATTGAGAATACCTTGGATTTGAGTGTTTGATCTTCCAGATACATTTGAGAATTAGCTTTCCTAACATAAAAAAAATCCTGTTTGGTGGGTTCATATTTAATTAACATACCACCTTGGAAGAAACTGAAATCTTTCTTTATATTGAGCCTTCTTCTCCACAAACATTATTTGTCTCTCTTTGGTTAGATCTTGTTTAATTGCATTCAAAAACATTTTGTAATTTTGTACATAAAGTTCTTGCATGCATTTTGCTATTTCCTAACTTCATTGTATACTCAATGCTATTATGAATGATAATTTTTAAAATTAGAAATTGCCATGATGGGGAAAAAATGGAAACATACCCTCACTTTAGAACAGTTGCTTTCAATTCTTCTGCACATTAGAAATACCTAATTTGTTAAAAACAAACAACGATAGCAACAAAAACATAAAAGCTGCAAAAATGTGGGCCCTTATCCAACACCAACTAACTCAGAATCTCTGGGGGGTAGATTCGGGTATTTGTAGTATTTTAATTTTACCCTAAGTGACTCTAATATGCAGCCAGTGTTGAAATACACTGTTTTGGAAGAGTACAACCCAGGAAAGCCACCTATAGTATTTAAAAGAACATATTAACAGACAAAACTATTGGGTGATAATATGTCTAAGACCCACACTTTAATTTTTATATGTTCTTGGATTTAGAGCCTCCATATTTCATGGCTAATGAAAAGGCCAAACATTATATTTCAGTATTAACTTCCCATAAGGATCTTTAAGTGTATACAAACAAACAGAATCTCATTTTAGTTTTCAATTTTTTGTAAGGAGAAAAATATTTTGAAGATGTGCAAACAAAGTCACTAGCTAGTGTACAATGGGAAACAAAAACTAAGTGTCCCAAACAACACAATATCCATCGGTGGGGGGAGGGGGGAGAAGCAAACTTGCGTGGGCTAAATGATTTTAAAAATATCCAAATTCTTAGAAAGTCTATTAATATAATCCACATAAGTCAAAGTTTATATTATTCAAAATATAGCAATAAAAGAAGATTCTCTGGATAATAGGGTCTATATAATTTCAGCTAAAAACAAAAACAAAAACAAAAACATGAAGAGTTATGACAGAGAAAAGAAAGAAAAAATTGCAAACTAACACTGGACACAAATATAAACAGAATATGCTGATAGGAATTCCCCCCCAGCAAGACAACTCCCTTTGTTTTCTTTTTTTTAAGTTTATTTATTTTGAGAGAGACACAGAGAGTGTGAGTGGAGGAGGGGCAAAGAGAGAGGGAGAGAGAGAATCCCAAGCAGGTTCTATGCTGCCAGTGCAGAGCCTGATGTGGGGCTTGAACCCATGAACTGGGAGATCATGACCTGAGCTGCAACCAAGAGTCTGACTCTGAACTGACTGAGCCACCCACGCGCCCTGACAACTCCTTTTCCTTTAGGAATATTTACAGAAAATCTTTTTGAGTATAACATATGATATGTGCCCCTCTCCATAGCCAGATGGAGATAAAGAGATCTTTGAATTACTATGATGAAAGTTGAAGAATTTTTAGTTTCTTGGGACAACCTGGTGAATCATGGAGAGAAGAGTCCCAAGAACATAGTAGAAAGCCAGAAGGAGTCCAAGGAAGGAGGCTCACAAGATGTGACTGGCCCTGTCAGAAAAATAAGAGAATGACCACATAAAGTAGAAAGGAGAGATGAGGGTTAAAGAAAACTATGGGTTAGAGTCCTTATCTATTTTCTTTCATTTTAAATTGTAAAAAGAACGTGACCTCCATTTGGCTGGAAGACACAAATGACACCTGGGTTCCACACACATGACAGCACTGCTAGGTAGTCTGGAAATAAATTTCTGCTGACGTCAAAGATCTCAATCCAGTATTCTTAAATCAGGGCACTTAAGAGTTGGCTTTTGTAGGGGAGAGGATAGATTAAAATGTAGGATAAAGGTCATTCTAGAGCATAGTCTTCAAATTAGGATACACATACTGTGGGTTATAGAAAACCTTTACATAGGGGCTATGCATGGGCATACATATTAAGACAATATTCAAATTTCTATTTTTCATATTTACATCTTAACAAATACAATCACTGTCTAGGTCTCTTGTTGGTTCTCTGTTCCCCCTTTTCCCTTCACAATTTCTCTTCTCTTTGTCTACAAAAGAAAAGCATTTTTTTTTCTCCAGCCTGTCAAACACTTTCTGTGCTGCATGGTGGTGGGATGAAAAACTTCTAAGGAACAAAGTGACAATTCCAATTATTAATGCTGAGAGGCTTTAATGAAGACATCAAAAACCTGTGGCCGCCTTTGAGTCTTTCCACATCTTTTACATATTAATATTCAGGACATAGGGCAGTGTTTGAAATAGGTAATGTTGGTCTGTTGAGATAGTCTGAATTCAAGAGAATTCAGAGAATTCAGGTGGGATTTATGCCACTTTTCCCTTAACTACTTATCCTTGCCCTTCCAATTACTGTGGTCAAAGAATTCACTACAATTGAGGGAGATTTATTTGAGAATTTTGGCAAAAAAGGACAGAAATATCTGTATCTGTATCTGTATAATGTTTAAATTACTCTGTCTTCTAAAAATATAATTTATAAAATTTCAGGACTCTGTAAATAAAACTACTAATTTTTTTGTTACAAAAGAGGAGTATTAGTAAAATGTAAATAAAACTAAAAATATCATGTAGTCATCTTACCTTGGAAGGCTCACCCAAAATAGCTTTTTGTCAGTGTAAAAGTTAGAAATTCTATATGATAGGAAAGACTGTAATATCTGTTGCACTATTGATCGTTTAAAAATATTAGATGCCAAGCCTATTGTTGCAATTAAATTGGTTTTTCCTATTCACACAGCACTGTACTTTGTAGAGATCAGATAGTAGCAGGGAACATTGTTTAATACTATTTGACAAAAATTGCTGTAAATAAAAGATATATACCTTTTACTGAGTACTGAGGATCCAGGGATATTTTTAGTCATTATCTGTTAATAATATAGAAGAAAGAAAACTATAGAGAGAAGAAAATCAGAATTAAAAATGATGGTGTGGTAGGCAATTCTTATCAAATAATATCCCACTTAAGAGATTTTCAGAACATTAATCAGTGTTATTCGAGTTGATTCTGGCTAGATGGGCAATGAACAGGTGCAATAATGTTTTATTGCTCATTCTTGCCCTTTAAACCTTATTTTATTTTGGACTTGTTATTTTTTTGAACAATCTCTTTATGTGTCATCTGGGAACTTTAGTAAGTATGAAAAACAATAAATTCCAATATAATCTTATAATAAATAGAATAAGGTAATGCGAGAACCTAAGTAGAACTGAATGAAAAAACTAAATGTTGATGATGGTATCATGCAGGCACTCATAGCAGCTAGTGAATGAAGTAAAGCATAATTAGGGGAAAAACTGCAGAATGCTGTTAGAAACTTTAGTTAAGACCTGAGTTTTATATTTAAGGAGAGGAAAGTAAGTGTAGGGAATATAAATTTATTGGTTTTTTTGCTAAGCTGAATAAATCAAAAGGGGAAAAAAGTGACTGTGTTCAATTTCTATGTCCAATCAGAGCCCTAAAAATAAGTCAAACAGCTGAATGAAGAACGTTGACACAGCAACAATAAACATGTGAGTGTCTTCATTCTTTGACACTTGATACATTCATGGGTCTGTACACTCTTATTCTCAATTCCAAAATCCAAAACCTTCTGAAAGCCAAATCAGTTCTATCATTTATTTGAGAACAAAACTTCATATGAACAGATGTAAGGCTATTTATGGTCATTACCTTACTAAGTAGGTTATGTTATGTTTCAGTGAACATGCAGTAATAGGCTTGATTATAGCCCTAGACTCAGCTGAGAATGTTATGTAATATATGGTGTATGTACGCATAAACATTCTAATATCTCAAAATTCTGAAAGTCTAAACATATCTGCCCCAACAGGATTTAGACAAGAAATTGTTGACCTGTTCAGATTATTAATGCAAAATAAATGATAGGAATCATTATCTATCTTTCTATACTGAAAAGCCCTCTGATGAGGGTTTCCCTAAGATGATAAATGAGACTGACTCACCAGTTCGGTTCACTGCAGCCATCCTATGGTGGAGTTCATTGGAACCTCAGAAGGATGACACTAAAAACTTTTCACCAGAAGGAAACCTGAAAACATCACTTTTCTATTTCTTTGGGTGTGCTTTGGATTTCCAAAACAATGTGGAAAAAAAAAACTGTTACTATATGTATGAGTTTCTGCAAATTGAACTTTCAAAATATTTGAACACCAGCATGAGGAAAATACGTTACCTGGAACATGAGCATGATATGTTCATTCACTCACCTAATAACTACTGTGGAATGCTTCAAGTATGTTCCGTGCTTCTAGGTGCTAGAAACGTAGTAGGGACAATGACATTTGCTTATTGTTATTATTATTATTACTATTACTGTTATTATTGGCCCATGCCACATGTTTTGAGCTGCTTTCTTCCATCTAGAGAATTTCCTATGTGAAGAAACACTTCTCAAGTTAGAAACGTGAAACTCACTTTTCTTGACACCCTTGATCTGGGGATCAGCCATGTGACCTAGAATTTGCTAATCTGGTGCACTCACTCGGGTCTTTGGTCCTGAGATAAACAAATAGAGTAAGCAAGAGTCAAAGGGGAACTCATTGAGTGTCTTTCCTGTTAAATCAGAGCCCAGAGTTAAGGAGTTGAGCGTCTAGGGATAGCATGTGACCACCACATACACTGCTTTAACTCAGGTGGTGGTGGAGGCAGGTGGTTTGTTGAAACATCCCTGAGGTGAGGTTTTGGCAGAAAGAGAAGGAAAGTAATGTGGCTGAACTGATTCAAGAAGAATTTAGAGGAAATGAAGTCTGAAGAATAGCCCGGGGTAAGCAGATGTGAGTTTGTAGACCATATTAAGGACTACTATATATGGAATGACATTTGAGTCTTGGTTCAGCCCATTTTACAAAGTCCTTAGAAGAACTCTAACAACAGAAGCCCATTAGTTAACATGACAAATTAGTTTGGCTTTTGTGTTTTTATGGTTAGTGAAACTTTAAATAGTTTTTGCGATCCTGGGAAGATGGTGGCATAGGAGGACGCTGGGCTTGCCGTGCGTCCTGCTGATCACTTACATTCCACCTACACATGCCTAAATACCACCAGAAGACTAGCAGAACAGAGTCTCCAGAGCCAAGCGCAGACTAGAGGCCCATGGAAGAGGGTAGGAAGGGCGGAGAGGTTGTGCATGCTACACGGACTGGCGGGAGGGAGCCGGGGTGGAGGGTGGCCTGCTGGCCAAGCAAAGCCCCGGAGTATGGCTGGCAAAAGCGGAGAGGCCAGAGGGAGTGTGTTCAGACAGCAAGTGGGACATAACTTATGGAAGGTTATAAGTTAACAGCTCTGCTCGGAGAACGGGAAGGCTGGAGGACAACTGGAGGGAGAGCTGTTGAACCCTGGAGGACAGAGCTCAGCTTGACAGGGAACAAAGGCGCTCGCCAGCTCCATCTCCCTTGCCTATCCCCCAGCCAAAATACCAAAGGGAACCAGTTCCTGCCAGGGAACTTGCTTGCACCATGCAAACACCCAATGCTGTGCTTCTGCGGATCCGTCCCTCTGGCGGGTCTGACTCCCTCCCAGTGCCTCTGGGCCCCTCCCAAAGCAGATCTCCAAAGGAAAAGCAAGCTGAGCCTGCCCCTCCTGCCCCTGTGCACCTTGCGATCCAACCCAGCTAATATGCCAGATCCCCAGTACCACAATCCTGGCAGTGTGCAAGTAGCCCAGACAGGGCATGCCAACCCACAGTAAATCCTGCCCCTAGGAGAGGGGAAGAGAAGGCACACACCACTCTGACTGTGGCCCCAGCGGTGGGCTGGGGGCAGATATCAGGTCTGACTGTGGCCCCGCCCACCAACAGAAGTTATTCAAGACAGCACAGGGGAAGTGCCCACAGTTCCGCACCACTCCAGGGACTATCCAAAATGACGAAATGGAAGAATTCCCCTCAGAAAAATGTCCAGGAAATAACAACAGCTAACGAACTGATCAAAAATGATTTAAACAATATAACAGAAAATGAATTTAGAATAATAGTCATAAAATTAATCGCTGGGCTTGAAAACAGTATACAGGACAGCAGAGAATCTGTTGCTACAGAGATCAAGGGACTAAGGAACAGTCAGGAGGAGCTAAAAAATGCTATCAATGAGCTGCAAAATAAAATGGAGATGACCAGAGCTTGGATTGAAGAGACAGAGGAGAGAATAGGTGAACTAGAAGATAAAATTATGGAAAAAGAGGAAGCTGAGAAAAAGAGAGATAAAAAAATCCAGGAGCATGAGGGGAAAATTAGAGAACTAAGTGATGCACTAAAGAGAAATAATATATGCATAAGTGGTATCCCAGAGGAGGAAGAGAGGGGGAAAGGTACTGAAGGTGTACTTGAAGAAATAATAGCTTAGAACTTCCCGGATCTGGGGAAGGAAAAAGGCATTGAAATCCAAGAGGCACAGAGAACTCCCTTCAGACATAACTTGAATCGATCTTCTGCACAATGTATCATAGGGAAACTGGCAAAATACAAGGATAAAGAGAAAATTTTGAAAGCAGCTAGAAATAAACGTGTTCTAACATATAAAGGGAGACCTATAAGACTCGTGACGGATCTCTCTACTGAAAGTTGGCAGGCCAGAAAGGAATGGCAGGAAATCTTCAATGTGATGAACAGAAAAATATGCAGCCAAGAATTCTGTATCCAGCAAGTCTGTCATTTAGAATAGAAGGAGAGATAAAGGTCTTCCCAAACAAACAAAAACTGAAGGAATTCATCACCACTAAACCAGCCCTACAAGAGATCCTAAGGGGGATCCTGTGAGACAAAGTAACAGAGACATTGCTACAAGCATGAAACCTATGGACATCACAATGACTCTAGACCCTATCTTTCTATAATAACACTGACTGTAAATGGACTAAATGCGCCAACCAAAAGACATAGGGTATCAGAATGGATAAAAAAACAAGACCCATCTATTCGCTGTCTACAAGAGATTCATTTTAGACCTGAGGACACCTTCAGATTGAGAGGGAGGGGATGGAGAACTATTTATCATGCTACTGGAAGCCAAAAGAAAGCTGGAGTAGCCATACTTATATCAGACAAAGTAGACTTTAAATTAAAGGCTGTAACAAGTGATGAAGAAGGGCATTATATAATAATCACAGGGTCTATCCATCAGGAAGAGCTAACTAATATAAATGTCTATGCGCCGAATACAGGAGCCCCCAAATATGTAAAACAATTACTCACAAACATAAGCAACCTTATTGATAAGAATGTGGTCATTGCAGGGGACTTTAACACTCCACTTACAGAAATGGATAGATCATCTAGACACATGGTCAATAAAGAAACAAGGGCCCTGAATGACACATTGGATCAGATGGACTTGACACATATACTTAGAACTCTGCATCCCAAAGCAACAGAATATACTTTCTTCTCCAGTGCACATGGAACATTCTCCAAGATAGATCACATACCAGGCCACAAAACAGCCCTTCATAAGTATACAAGAATTGAAATCATACCATGCATACTTTCAGGCCACAATGCTATGAAGCTTGAAATCAACCACAGAAAAAAGTCTGGAAAACCTTCAAAAGCATGGAGGTTAAAGAACACCCTACTAAAGACTGAATGGGTCCACCAGGCAATTAGAGAAGAAATTAAAAAATATATGGAAACAAACGAAAATGAAAATACAACAATCCAAACGCTTTGGGATGCAGCGAAGGCAGTCCTGAGAGGAAAATACATTGCCATCCAGACCTATATCAAGAAACAAGAAAAATCCCAAATAAAAATCTAACAGCACACCTAAAGGAAATAGAAGCAGAACAGCAAAGACAGCCTAAACCCAGCAGAAGACGAGAAATAATAAAGATCAGAACAGAAATAAACAATATAGAATCTAAAAAACTGTAGAGCAGATCAACGAAACCAAGAGTTGGTTTTTTGAAAAAATTAACAAAATTGACAAACCTCTAGCCAGGCTTCTCAAAAAGAAAAGGGAGATGACCCAAATAGATAAAATCATGAATGAAAATGGAATGATTACAACCAATCCCTCAGAGATACAAGCAATTATCAGGGAATACTATGAAAAATCATATGCCAACAAACTGGACAACCTGGAAGAAATGGACAAATTCCTAAACACCCACACTCTTCCAAAACTCAATCAGGAGGAAATAGAAAGCTTGAACAGACCCATAACCAGCGAAGAAATTGAATCGGTTATGAAAAATCTCTCAACAAATAAGAGTCCAGGACCAGATGGCTTCCCAGGGGAGTTCTACCAGATATTTAAAGCAGAGATGATACCTATCCTTCTCAAGCTATTCCAAGAAATAGAAAGGGAAGGAAAACTTCCAGACTCATTCTATGAAGCCAGTATTACTTTGATTCCTAAACCAGACAGAGACCCAGTAAAAAAAGAGACCTACAGGCCAATATCGCTGATGAATATGGATGCAAAAATTCTCAATAAGATACTAGCAAATCGAATTCAACAGCATATAAAAAGAATTATTCACCATGATCAAGTGGGATTCATTCCTGGGATGCAGGGCTGGTTCAACATTCGCAAATCAATCAACGTGATACATCAAATTAATAAAAGAAAAGATAAGAACCATATGATCCTGTCAATCGATGCAGAAAAGGCCTTTGACAAAATCCAGCACCCTTTCTTAATAAAAACCCTTGAGAAAGTCGGGATAGAAGGAACATGCTTAAAGATCATAAAAGCCATTTATGAAAAGCCCACAGCTAACATCATCCTCAATGGGGAAAAACTGAGAGCTTTTTCCCCGAGATCAGGAACACGACAAGGATGCCCACTCTCACTGCTGCTGTTTAACATTGTGCTGGAAGTTCTAGCATCAGCAATCAGACAACAAAAGGAAATCAAAGGCATCAAAATTGGCAAAGATGAAGTCAAGCTTTCGCTTTTTGCAGATGACATGATATTATACATGGAAAATCCGATAGACTCCACCAAAAGTCTACTAGAACTGATACAGGAATTCAGCAAAGTTGCAGGATACAAAATCAATGTACAGAAATCAGTTGCATTCTTATACACTAACAATGAAGCAACAGAAAGACAAATAAAGAAACTGATCCCATTCACAATTGCACCAAGAAACATAAAATACCTAGGAATAAATCTAACCCAAGATGTAAAAGATCTGTATGCTGAAAACTATAGAAAGCTTATGAAGGAAATTGAAGAAGATTTAAAGAAATGGAAAGACATTCCCTGCTCATGGATTGGAAGAATAAATATTGTCAAAATGTCAATACTACCCAAAGCTATCTACACATTCAATGCAATCCCAATCAAAATTGCACCAGCATTCTTCTCGAAACTAGAACAAGCAATCCTAAAATTCGTATGGAACCACAAAAGGCCCCGAATAGCCAAAGTAATTTTGAAGAAGAAGACCAAAGCAGGAGGCATCACAATCCCAGACTTTAGCCTCTACTACAAAGCTGTCATCATCAAGACAGCATGGTATTGGCACCAAAACAAACACATAGACCAATGGAATAGAATAGAAACCCCAGAACTAGACCCACAAATGTATGGCCAACTAATCTTTGACAAAACAGGAAAGAACATCCAATGGAAAAAAGACAGCCTCTTTCACAAATGGTGCTCGGAGAACTGGACAGCAACATGCAGAAGATTGAAACTAGACCACTTTCTCACACCATCCACAAAAATAAACTCAAAATGGATAAAGGACCTGAATGTGAGACAGGAAACCATCAAAACCTTAGAGGAGAAAGCAGGAAAAGACCTCTCTGACCTCAGCCGTAGCAATCTCTTACTCGACACATTCCCAAAGGCAAGGGAATTAAAAGCAAAAATGAACTACTGGGACCTTATGAAGACAAAAAGCTTCTGCACAGCAAGGGAAACAACCAACAAAACTAAAAGGCAACCAACGGAATGGGAAAAGATATTCGCAAATGACATATCGGACAAAGGGCTAGTATCCAAAATCTATAAAGAGCTCACCAAACTCCACACCCGAAAAACAAATAACCCAGTGAAGAAATGGGCAGAAAACATGAATAGACACTTCTCTAAAGAAGACATCCAGATGGCCAACAGGCACATGAAAAAATGCTCAACATCACTCCTCATCAGGGAAATACAAATCAAAACCACACTCAGATATCACCTCACGCCAGTCAGAGTGGCCAAAATGAACAAATCAGGAGACTATAGATGCTGGAGAGGATGTGGAGAAACGGGAACCCTCTTGCACTGTTGGTGGGAATGCAAATTGGTGCAGCCACTCTGGAAAACAGTGTGGAGGTTCCTCAGAAAATTAAAAATAGACCTACCCTATGATCCAGCAATAACACTGCTAGGAATTTACCCAAGGGATACAGGAGTACTAATGCATAGGGGCACTTGTACCCCAATGTTCATAGCAGCACTCTCAACAATAGCCAAATTATGGAAAGAGCCTAAATGTCCTTCAACTGATGAGTGGATAAAGAAATTATGGTTTATATACACAATGGAGTACTACGTGGCAATGAGAAAGAATCAAATATGGCCCTTTGTAGCAACGTGGATGGAACTGGAGAGTGTTATGCTAAGTGAAATAAGACATACAGAGAAAGATACCATATGTTTTCACTCTTAGGTGGATCCTGAGAAACTTAACAGAAACCCATGGGGAAGGTGAAGGAAAAAAAAAAAGGAGGTTAGAGTGGGAGAGAGCCAAAGCATAAGAGACTGTTAAAAACTGAGAACAAACTGAGGGTTGGTGGGGGTGGGAGGGAGGGGAGGGTGGGTGATGAGTATTGAGGAGGGCACCTTTTGGGATGAGCACTGGGTGTTGTATGGATATCAATTTGACAATAAACTTCATATATTGAAAAAAATAGTTTTTGTGTTAAAATAAAGAGTTATATGGTAGGATGCAAATTTTGCATGAATTTTAAAGTTATTACAGGAGGCTCTAAAGATGGTTTAAATCTGTGGACAATTAGAGTAAGTTTCCCAACTTCCTTTTGGTACAGGTTTCATGTAAATATCTTCTACAGTTAGGTAATACTTAGTGTCAAAAGTTTTACATCTATACTGATAAGCAATGTACTATCAGAAGAGTGAATTAAAATCTGAATTAATTGGACATTTATAAGGATTCACTCTTCTAGTTAAAACAATGTGGTTTAGTGAAAGACGATGAACTTTCAAATCACTTAGTCCTGGTTTCAGCTTTTGTTTTGCCCTTTGGTATCCACATTACCATTAAAAATTTACTTTAAGCCTCAGTACTTTATTTCTTTATCTGTAAAAGAAGGGAAAATAATACAAAATTGTTATAAATATTAAATTTGGCATTCCCTCTAAGGACCAAATTAGGATGCTTCCTATAAATTACACAATTATATGTGTTAATTTTCTTTTAAAAATTTTTTTACATTTTTGTTTGTCTCACAGCACAGCTCAACAGCTGCCAGAGAAGTTCCAAGGAGAAAAAGGTGCTTAGAATAATACTTATACTTAACCACAAAAATAAAAACAAAAACGCTGTTTAATAAGAAACCTTTCTGTGACTTTCCCTATCATAATATATCTCGAGAGCTTCATGTCTGTTGATAAAACCCATAGGTTTTGAATCTGTGTTGAACTTGGCGTCATATTAGTGCTCCCTATCTCTCCAAAGCACCTGGAGATATAAAAGCTGATCGGAATAAATCAACACATGTCCTTCACCCGAACATAGTGTGGGAATGAACTTGAGATATTGACTTTTAATACAACTGGTAGGGAAGTTTAGCAGACATTGTAATTTTCTGGAAAATACCAGTGAGAGAAAAGCTCAGAAGCTAACATCAAGGACACATAGTACTTCAAAACAAATTAGGAAATACATATTTGGATACATGTTGGCCATCCAGTGCTTTGGCCAACTAGAAACCAATAAAAAGATACAACTCTTAGGAATCTAATGGGTCCACAAAGATATTTGTAGAGATGAGGTCACAATCAGAAATGTAAAAAATTCGGGGTGCCTGGGTGACTCAGTCACTTGGGCATCTAACTTCGACTCAGTTAATGATCTCATGGTTTGTGGGTTCGAGCCCCACGTTGGGCTCTGTACTGACAGCTCAGAGCCTGGAGCCTGTTTCAGATTCTGTGTCTCCCCCTCTGTCTGCCCTCCCCTGCTCATGCTCTGTATCTCTCTGTCTCTCAATAATAAATAAATGTCAAAAAGCTTTTTAAAAAGAAATGTAAAAAATTAAAATTTCATTGTACAATGAAACAATAACAACTATGTAAACTATTTCATTGCTATAGGGAAAATATGAGGGACTATAAATAAAGAGGATGTTGGATAAAACACTATGATCAGTAGACTTTTCCCATTGAATGGAGAATACTACTGGCATAAGGAAGATTTGAGGGAAAGACATGGACTTCATTAATGGACCTAAAGGGTGCCGACAGCACCTTAGCACAAAACAGCACTAGGGAGATACTGATGGTGGTCTTGGGGTATGAACATCCAATAGGCATGGCAACCTTGTGTTGCATTAAGTAATAAAGTATAAATATGAGCTTATTTTGCAGGGCAGGATTTATAATATATTGGTGTCATTGCATGTAGAGACTCAAATTCTGGTCTTCCACTTACCTGTTAGTTTAGTCTTGGGTAAAGACTCTTCATCTGTAAAGTGGAAATAATTCCTATCTCATGCAACATATGAAAAAAATGAATACATTTCTTGGTACATAGTGGATACTTGAAATAATATTATTAGTATTACTATTTTGTTATTGGTATTATTTTTAAAAGTCAGTATGAACTTCTTTTCATAATCCCACATACAAGTTTAGATAACTTTCAATCTCTTTCTGAAACTTTAAAATAATAGATATTGTTAAATGATATTGTTTTCTATCCATTTTTCAGGAATGAGGAAGATGTTCACAATCAGGATAGCCTATTGCCATATTATTCACTGTTTTTACTTCTAACTAAATCACGAGGCATTAAGAACATCAAAATTTATACAGCATAAGGAAAGGATGTGGTTTTAGTCAAAAGAAAGAAGATAGTGCTAATATTTCTTCAAGAAATGAATAAGACCTTAATATATTTTTTTGAATTATTTCCATTTAAGTTTGAAGTTAAATATTATTTCTTTTCTTCTCTATATACTACCTGGTATCCTAATTCCCTACCAGTACCCAGACATTTCAGGAGATATTCTGGGCATTAAAGATCCTACTGGAGGTATAACTATCTCAAAAATGTCAAGTTCAGAGGGGAGTTTCCCTCTGGAGAATTTAAAAGATAGTGGTGCTAAAATATGCAGTGTCTGCAAATTTTTCATCAGATTTTCAGAGCATGGTATGATTTTATCATTCCATATATTTAGCTCAAGATCTCTCTGTAATAAGTACTGTAGGTGCCATTTTAATCGGTCAACTTCTCCATCAGTTTGTGGCCAGGCACTAAGGATAAGTGCTAGATTGACAAATATTCTTGGGATTTAAATTTGGTGAATACTTAGTTTGTAAGAGAGAGAAAACAGGTGCTAGATCCAGACCCCATTTCCTGCTCTTGATCAAATACTAGGAAATAATTTTTAGCTTCTTAGTTTATAGTGAATTGAATATTTTTCTGCCCAAGTTGACTGACATTTGGTGAAAAGCATATTTTGTGTTTGATATTTGGCTACTGGTGAGTCTGGATTTGGAAAGAGGAGCCATCTTCCACATCATTTTATTGCCTGTGCAGCAGGAACGGCAGCCCATGTAAAAATTGAACATTCAGCAGTCCAGTTGGTCAGCTTGATACCACTTCCCATGGCCATTAAAGCACTTAAAGGAAAAGAATCAGGTTTGCCAAGACCTAGGCAAAAATGGGACCTGCCTAATGCTCTGTATGCAAAAGTAGAGTCAGTATTCTGGCATTGGAAAACTTAGGGGCATTTAGAGATTTATTGAAAACAGTATCACTTTTTCATCAACAGAAATTTCTTTGTGTAGCTATAAATGGCCCAACACTAGATAAAGTCCTAGAGTCTTATTCCTCAAAAGTGGAGACATAACCGTCATTTCCAGGGTTAGTGCCATAGTGATAGAATTATCTTCCTGGGGAAGAAATTGAGAACAGCCTTAGGTGAAGAGAGTGGAACCACCAGGACAGTATTATTTGGCTTTGTTGACCCAGCTAGCACCAAGCAATCATTTTAAAGGTATTTTCTAAACATATTCAAGTTATCATCTCAATTTGTTCATTTTGTAGAATGGATGGATTTCATAACAAATTGCCATTTGGATAGCACTGCTCACAAGAAGAACCCAGGATGGATGCCAAGGAAAGGGTAGAGAGCCGATTGTTGAAATTGTTTCTTTGCCTGCCTTTCCTGGGGTGTATATCACCATGCCCTCTGCATTTTCAAAGCTGCCAAGTTGGGCAATAGCCACAGTGTATTCTCCATGGATTTTAAATTAGGATAAAATGTTAGGAGCTTCCTCAGCTTCATGGCTGGGTGAAATGAACTTGCCCATCCTGGAAGGAGATAGCATGGTTTGAATATGCAACTTTAAAAAGTTAGGTGAAGAATCCAAAATTCACAAACCACTGAACTCAAGGGAATTACATAGCAGTGCTCATGAAAAAAAAAAAAAAAAAAAAAGAATCTAGTGTCAAACATTCCAAACATTCCAATGCTTTGACATTATTGTTCATTCTCTAATCTACTTTGAGAAACAGACTCTGGGGGAAAATGAGGATACTTGAAGAAACAGCCTAAAACATATTGTCAAAAATTTGCTCAGTCTACACACTTGGAAGAATCTGAAGATTCTTGGCTTTAGCATTAAGTGATGCTCTTGTCTGATAAACCAAAACATATTGATACACCTAATGGCGGAAACCTTTCTGTCACTCAGTTTTCAAATAATCATTAGTGCATAGTAGATGTGAGGACTGTTTTTGTTGTTAGAAGTGCTGTTTACTTATCAACATATTTCCAGGAATTCTCCATTAGCTTGCCCCCTTGAATTTGTCTTTTATTTAAATAATCTTAATAAATGCTGCCACAAAAGAAAAGCTATTCTTTCAATTTTACTCTGATTGTGGCTGTTCTACTAAGAACAGATCGGAGCAATTTCTCAGTATCAGACTTCTGTGAAGTCTTATTTCTGTGAAATAAGCCTCTTGTTCTTTCCTATTTTTTAAAAATTAAATAATGGCAAAAAAAATGTATGAGTATAAACTGGAGCCAGGCAAGAAGTGGGAAAGCAAACTGGCTCTGCTGGGTTGTAGTCCTAACTCCTGGTCCTATTTCTGGACGTCATTTACCCTTTTATATAAAATACAATAAATTTATATAATATGATTTTATTCCTAGATTAAAATGGCATCTAAACTCCTTTTTAATGATAAAATCTCACAAGTCTTTTATTATGTTTTTATTACCTGCGTATGCACAAGAAACAATTGCATTTTGGATGTTCTATAGTTCGCAAAATTGTATTACTGACCCCCCCTCCCCCATCTTTATCTTTAAAAACAAACATTTTAAAGCTAACGTGGATTGGGGCACCTGGGTGGCTCAATCGGTTGAGCATCCGACTTTGGTCAGGTCATGATCTCATGGTTCATGAGTTCAAGTGCCTCATCAGGCTCTGTGGTGTCATGGTGGAACCCAATTTGGATCTATTGTCTCCCGCTCTCTCTAACCCCTCCATTGCTCAAGCTCTTTCTCTCTCAAAAATAAATAAACATTAAAAACTTTAAAAACTAACATGGGTTACTTTCTCACTTATACTCCAGTGACAGAAAGAGAAATCATAAAAATATTCTTAAAAACAAAAAAAATTAAATGTCTACCTATGTATATAGCAATAAATATATAGATATATGTAGTTCTAAATACCCATCTTTATCTATAGAGATAGCTAAATCAAGATCCACAGCTGATCGGAAAACAGAATGAAAATAATTTAAATTTAAAAAATTTAAATGTTAAAATTTAAAATATACTAAACTGTAGGGGCACCTGGACGGCTCAGTCGGTTAAGCGTCCTACTTCGGCTCAGGTCATGATCTCACGGTTGGTGAGTTCGAGCCCGTGTCTGGAGGGCTGGAGACTGCTTCGGATTCTGTATCTTGGTCTCTCTCTCTCTCTCTCTCTCTCTGCCCCTCCCTTCTCAAATTTCTCTCCTCTCTCTCTCTCTCCCTGTCAAAAATAAATAAACATTAAAAGAAAATTTTTTTAAAAATGTATTGAACTACATAAAATTAAGAAATACTGACTTTCGGGGTGCCTGGGTGGTGCAGTCGGTTAAGCGTCCGACTTCAGCCAGGTCACGATCTTGCGGTCCATGAGTTCGAGCCCCGCGTCAGGCTCTGGGCTGATGGCTCAGAGCCTGGAGCCTGTTTCCGATTCTGTGTCTCCCTCTCTCTCTGCCCCTCCCCCGTTCATGCTCTGTCTCTTTCTGTCCCAAAAATAAATAAACGTTGAAAAAAGAAAAAAAAAAGAAATACTGACTTTCAAGAAATTTGAAAAAATGGTATTGAGCGAATTTGCATTGCTCTCTCTGTATCACCTATTTTTCATTAAAAGCCTTACATGGATTTACTATTGGCTTGGCCAAGACAAAAGAAGACTGTGTTAATCTGAGTTTCCTTGAAGATATAACCTGAGACAAAACTTAAATCCTTATATTTTAATGGGAGTAGCTGAGGGGGCAATTCCTGGTAGCAAAAGTGGATGATAAAAGAAGAGAGACCATAATGGAAGTAGAATAAATACAAGTTGGCTTGGTACCACATGGACCACAACTTCAAGAGCAGCATAGTTGAGAGGCACCTGAATGGCTCAGTTGATTAAGCATCTGACTCTTGATTTGGGCTCAGGTCATGATCTCATAGATGTGAGCCCCATGTGGTGATTCTCTCTCTCCCTCTGCCCCACCCCCCAAGCAAGCATGCACACGCTTTTGCTCTCATCCTCTCTCTCTCTCTCTCTCTCTCTCTCTCTCTCTCTCTCTCTCTGTGTGTGTGTCTCAAAAACAAGGAAAGGAAGGAAGGAAGGAAGGAAGGAGGGAGGGAGGAAAGGAAGGAAGGAAAGAAAGAAAGAAAGAAAGAAGGAAAGAAAGAAAGAAGGAAAATTTACAAAAGAGAAGCATAGTTGATAGCTCTGTTTGGTGAGTTGTTTAACTTTGTGGTTGGCTCCATCTCTTGGAAGTTGAAGCAGGGAGGAAAGGCTAGTGAATTCCCTATTGATTCCTATTTGTCATTTGTTTCCTATTTCCAAAGTATAGCTCATGAGTTAATTCTCCTACACTTCTAGGTTGTACCACCTGGGCTCTCTGGGAAAGTGTGAAGAACATGAGGGCTTCCAGAGGTCCAGCCCAGCTAGTGCTTGCTGCAATCAGTTCCTCCAAGATTGTGTGTATGTGTGTGTTTGGGGCATAAGGATTACTTGGTTTGTGATGGTTGTGATGGCACTGAGGGCTGTGGCAATGACCTAGGCTTGATAATTGAGGTCATGGCATGAGTCATTCCTAAGCCCATTCTGGCCAGAGAGCAAACTGTCAAAACTTGAGGATCAGGTGAAGCCAAGTAGATTCAGAAGGCAGAAACCCCTTACATTTACTCACAGCCTTTAACCGTCTCCAGATTTCACATAAGAACACTACATGTAATTCTTACCCAGGAAGAGAGGTGTAAACCTAGTTCCTCAAAGTCGGAGCAATCTCCCAAAAAGACTAAAAGAGGTTTGTAAAGCAGGTCCATATTCAAACTGTTGCTGGTAGTGCAGAATTGATGTTTCTCATCATGCTTCTTCACCCAAACTTTCTGATTTTCCCTTTCCCTCTCTCAGCGCTTCAACAAATCAGTGTTGCTTATCTCAGGAAGTGACACAGCATTTGTTTTAATGGGTTTGAAATCTTAACGTGGCTTTGTTGGGTTATAGCTGCTGAAAATTTTAATTCACAATTATCAATGAGCAGAGGAGCATCCAAATATGCACCAGTGAATCTCCTAGGGTGCAGACATGCTGTATTCTGCCTCTGTTGTGTAATGGAAGCATATCCACCCTTACGTTCATGGTCTATAACCTTTAGTTAGGATCCATTCCCATATTTGGTTCCTTGGTTTCTGGTGGCATACACTAACCAGGCCTTTAATTTCTTATTTAGGACTTTTCTTCTGAGAGTAAAACCTATTCTTCTCTTCTTGGAATGTGATGAGATTTGATTGGTATGGAACCAGTGAAGCATATTAGGGACATATTTTACAGAAAACAAACATTATCTTTTCAGACCCCTGCTTTAGGTCAAGTCAGTACATAGTTCCTAGGAAAGGGCAGGTGTTTTCTTCTGATAAGTTCTTTTAGGATTGTCTCTATGGACCAAGAATATTATGGAAAATTCAGCAAGATTGTCTTCTCGGGATTATTTATTCAAATATAACCATCCCAGATTTTAGGGGCCCATTCTTTCCTGGCCAGGACCCTTGTTTAACATATGAGACTTCTTAAGATGACACATTTGGTATCCTTTCCGGATTTGCCATTTTATATTCAGATCTTAGGCTTTATTTTCAGCCCACTGTGCTAGAGAAACAATATGTGAGAGCCTTTTTGTAAGCTTCCATAAAGGTACTTTGGCTCATATGTAAAATAGATTCTATAAGCCTGTCATTTTAATTTTTCTCAAAGTTTGCAGTATTACCAAAAGATCAGTAACCACTGTCCCCATAATGATCAATGCAAGCAGCCACTTGATTTTCCAATGTCTTGTCTTCTACTTATACTCAATTGCAGTTAACCATAGGTCAGAACATTAGTAATTATGTTCTCTCTAAATACCAACTGTTATTACCTCCTCCACTAACCATGAGCCACGTGGTCACTATTGCTTTCAAATCCAGATAGAGAATCCAACTCAGAAATCCCCCTAAAGGGTATGTGCTATCTGAAGCCACGATTAAGGACTGCATCAAAAACGGAGCCTAAAAAAAAGACTGAGAGGAAAAATAGGGAAGTAAAAATGGAGAATGTCCTGGGCATATTTTGCAATGATTAATCTTCCTTCCTCACTGCCAGAGGTAAGCAGGAATCTGCTTCCTAGACATAACACCTCTTAAACATGGACCTCAAGAGTTTCTCACTCTGAGGGTAAACCACATTCAGGCTCCAGAAGTTCCTCAGAATTACCCCTTAAATGTTCTTATCTGATTATGACTCCAGGGGCTTCTGCTCCTGGGAAGCAGTTCTCTCCTGTGACTGAATTGTCTGCCTTTCCAGATTTGGCAGTAATATTTTTCCCTTTAACATCAGTTCTCTGATGAGTCCAAGAAAAAGTCACTGATTTTGAGTTTTGCCAAATATTTCTTGTTGTAAGGACTGAGGGACAGATTGTAAACTCTTCACATGTTGAGCTAAATCTGGAAGTAGAGCTCATATTCTGTTTTTATTCCACTCACTGTTGAAAAGATAGTTTGTCCTTGATACTCATACTACATAAAATAATAATCATTGGTCTGTCACTTATTTTAAAATATTTTGATCAAATGGAGTAAAAATAGTATCAACGCTTCTTCCTTTTCCTTTTCTTGTTTTCTCCCTGTGTGGTGGACAAAAGAAATTAGCAGTGGGATGTCAGGGGAGTGTCTAAGGTTGAGACTTCAGATGACTCACAACTTTGCTTTCACTCACTCCCAGCACAGATTTCTTCCTGCTTTAAGAAGTAGTATCAATTTTTATAAATAAACCAAACTCTGGGATGCCTGGGCAGCTCATTCTGTTAAGCATCAGACTCTTGATTTCAGCTCAGGTCATGATCTCCAGGTTCATGGGTTCAAGCCCCACATCAGGCTCTGCACTGACAGCGTTGAACATGCTTGGAATTCTCCCTCCCTCCCTCTCTCTCTGCTCCTCCCCACTCACCCTCTCTCTCTCGAAAATAAATAAATATTTTTTTAAAATAAGCCAAACTTAAATATGGTCCCAGAGCCAGCACCTTTCCAATGAATCTCAGACCTAAATATTGGAAAATATACAATACTAATGAATAAAATAACCATGGATGCTGCTTTTTCTTTTTTATTATCTTTGTCTCCTTCTTGCTTTTCCTCTCTCTGTTTTTCATGTAAGGCTTTTTTTTTTTATAACTCATGATCATTAGGGAGAAATATAACAGTAATATATTTTATCAAGAGTACAATTATTTCTATTTTAAAATATATAAAGTTGGTCTAATAAAATTGATAATATTAATCTCAGTTAAGTTACTTATTTTAATATAGACAGATGGAAAAAGAACTCATTATTCATCATTTTAGTAAGTTTCACACACCACCTGTTCCAACCAGAAAAGAATAGTCTCTTAAGTAAAACATTCTCTCATTTCTTGAAAAACCCAGAGTTTTTCATCTGGAATGCTTCACTATCCTCCCTCCCCTCTCTCTGGGTTATACAACCTTTTGACATTAAAGCATAATAAAAGAAAACACTAAAATTTGGTTGTGAATGTTAAAGTTATAGAGAATCCTGTGAATGAGAAGAGATCTTGTAGAGAGAGTCACTTATCCGTGCTAATCCCAAAGTAGAGATAAAATGAAAATACCAACACCTGGGGCGCCTGGGTGGCGCAGTCGGTTAAGCGTCCGACTTCAGCCAGGTCACGATCTCGCGGTCCGTGAGTTCGAGCCCCGCGTCAGGCTCTGGGCTGATGGCTTGGAGCCTGGAGCCTGTTTCCGATTCTGTGTCTCCCTCTCTCTCTGCCCCTCCCCCGTTCATGCTCTGTCTCTCTCTGTCCCAAAAATAAAATTAAAAACAAAAAAACAACAACAACAAAAAAAACGTTGAAAATACCAACAACTAATTCCCTGGTAAAATAGGTACTTTTGGTATGTTAAAAAAAAAAATCCTGTCTTCTACTTATTGAGAAAAAAGTAATTAAAATTCTAAAGTGGGAAAGTATGGTTTTTAGAGACAGACTTACCTGAATTCAAAACTTGTACTAGCTTTGTGGCCTCAGTTAGTTACACGGTCTCACTAAGCCTCAATTGCCTTACCTTTAAAATGGATCTACAAATATCTGACTGGCAGGGTTGTTGAGATATTTAATTTGATCCATCAGTATAAAGAATGTAGAATGGTAGATATTAAATAAGTGATAACTGTAATTATTACTAATATTTTGAAATCTTCTCGCAGATACATATTTCTCTAAAAATAACCATTACAACTTGCAATGTGCAATAGATAGAGATCTCTATTTCTAACCTATACCTCTAGATACCATGATCCTTCTGCCTGGAATAAAAAAATAAAAAGAGAAAAAAGATCAGGAGGAGGAAAAAGAAAAGATGAAGATGGCTCCACGCCAGAATATTTTAGATAATATTAACCCTTTAAAGGAGAGTAAGTAGCCTCTACTACTGTTATTCGTGTCTAGACAAGGCCGTATCTTGACCAAACTTGACGATAATTAACAGCTGACTTCAGGCCCTTTAGGACTCTATTTAGAGCTGTTTCCCACAACAGACTAACCCCTCTCTACTGCTCTCAGGATCTTTAGGTCTTTTATGCTCGATTCTGACTGCTGCCCTTTACATACCACCATTCTCAGATATACTGATATTTGAAGTTTGATTTCTGATTAGGGAACTGTGGGTTAGAGATTATATAAGGAATAGGATAAGGATATTGCTAGAGGGATATCATAAAGGATCCCTAGGTAAGGGACCTTGAACATTGTTCAGAAGGGAAAGTTCCATGTGTGTGTCCCAGCCTCTAGCTCTTGTGGACCTCATATAGAATATGGTAGACATCCTGAACAGACTGAGTATGTAGACATTCTTATATTTGGCCATGCAAGAGGGTATCTTTTTTGTTGAATACTTATTTCAAGAAATCTTTAAAAAATTAGATATAAAGAAAGTTCAACAGGAAAAAAAACTAATATCACTTTGCCAGTTTGTTTATTTCATAAATTGGCAACAATTCGTGAATGTTTGGAAAGCGTGTTTAAATGTGTTACTTACTCCAAAGAAACTCATAAAACATTGAGAACTGGAAACAAAAAAAACTGTGTACTTAAAATATCTTCACAAAAACAAACTGTAAATATTGAATAAGCAGATCCACTTCAGCTTTCAAAACCCAAGTTTTTGGTTGTTGTTTGTGATGGTGCTGATGGTGGCGATGTACATGTTTGTGGGTACATGCGTGGGGCTGTTAAATTATAAATGACTTTGAAGTCCTTGCTCCTTAATTTACTGGAGCTGTGGTGTTTTCATGTTGAGTTCCATCAGCCTATGTGTGAAAGTCTAATGAGGGGGTAAGAAGATTTGCGGTTCTCAAGAAAAGGAGCTCATGAAATAAACCCACTATTTGATTCTAACTGGTACCGCAGCCATGTTGAAATAACAAGGAATTATAATTTTTTGCAAAGTATAGAAAGTTTAACGCAGCTAAAAATAGCCCCGAGTGAACACATGGCAACTGGAACAAAGGTGAAGGAACCTCAACGCAGCTCCTATCTTACTGCTGAAGAATTTTAAGTTTTCCATCCATCCCCGTACGCTTTGTGTCTCCAGTGGCTACACGGAATCTAACGATACTCTGCAAAATAACTGCAGTTCTCACATAGAATCCTATCTCCATCTAAAAGACACAATCTTTTCCCATTCTTAGCAAACATTATAAGGGCTCTCATGACTGTAAGCAATCATTTGATGGGGACAAGAATGGCTTTCAGTTTGCCACGGGTGAGTTGAGCTACAAGTTGCTGGAACTCTCAGTCCATTAAGCTGATGTCTGTAGACTAAGCGGCAGTTGAAAACAAAGTAAAACCCCACCTGTATACAGAAAACAAATTATTTTTGAATAGATTAAATTGTAAAGTGCCAGCTGAGAGAAATTTTTAAGGGGACTAATATCTTCTTTTGGTCCTTTAGGAAAAGCAAAATGGCAACAAAGCATTTGAAAAGAATATTCTGTATCAGAGAATAGGGAAAATTGCATAACATCTAGTTAAGGTAAAATGTGTAATAAAATTGTGTCCAAAGCAAGTAGTTTTCAACCTCTTCCTACCCCAGAAACATACAAACATGTGCACATTCTCTCTCAATCTCTCTCTCCATGTGTCCGCATATATTGAGATTTCATGTCTTCTTACTGCTAAGTAACATTTCCATTGTACATTTGATAGACATTGGTTTTTTCTTCATTTTTTGCTATAACAAAGATGCTATTAATGCTGTGAATACTTGATTACATAACTTTGTGTAAACATGTATTTTCATTTATTTAGGGTAAATAGTTTCCCTGGTGACATATGTTGTGACATTATCAAACATCTGAAGACCTTCCAGATATTTTTCTGCTTTTGATTTACAGTTAGATTCTATTGTATTAGTGGGACACACTTTGTATGATTTCAATGTTTAATATTTTTGGCAATTTATAGTACAGAATGGAGTATTTCTTTTTGAATGTTCCATGTGCACTTGGAAAGGATGCATATTCTGCTTTGTCGGATAGACTTTTTTTCTATAAATCTCAGTTTGAACACTTTAAGTGACAGTGTCATTTGAATCTTCTACACTCTTACAGATTTTTGTTTACTTTTTCTATGTTAGCAATTATTGAAAAAAGAGTATTCAATTCTGCAAATACAACTATAGATTTATCAATTTCTCTTTTTAGTTCCAACAGATTTTTGATTTAGACTTGACCCTTAAACCACATGGGTTTGAACTGGGTGTGTCTGGGTGCGTCCACTTATATGCGGATTTTTTTTTTCAATAAACAGTACACCATTGTAAAAATGCTTTATCTTCCTTGTGATTTTCTTAAAAACATTTTCTCTTCTCCACCTTACTTTAGATAAGAATATAGTATAAAACCCAGCAACATATGAAATTTGTGTTAATTGACTGTTTATGTATTTGGTAAGGTTTTCACTCAATTGTAGGCTATTGGTAGTTACGTATTTGGAGTCAAAAAGTTATACATGGACTTTTGACTGTGGGGAATCAGCGCCAGTAACCCCGGAATTGCTCAAATATTTGATGTTTGTATGTATTAAAATAAAACATATTGGGTGCCTGGGTGGCTCAGTCGATTAAGCGTCCGAATTTGGCTCAGGTCATGATCTTGCAGTTCATGAGTTTGAGCCCTGCATCAGGCTCTGTGCTGACAGCTCAGAGCCTGGAGCCTGCTTTGGATTCTGTGTCTCCCTCTCTCTCTCTGCCCCTCGTCTGCTCATGCTCTGTCTCTTCCTCTCTCAAAGATAAGTAAACATTTAAAAAATAATAAAAAAATAAAGGAAAATATAATGAAATTTTGAAATTTCTCTTTATCTCTTGTAATAGTCGATTTTGAAGTATGTATGGTTGAGTCCTCTAGCTCTTTTTTATTTAGTGTATTCATGTTATATCATTTTCTGTTATTTTACTTTTAACATTTCTATGTTTTTATATTTAATGTGGATTTCTTATAGACAGGCTATTTTTGGTCTCACTTATTTTTAGCCAATATGACAATCTTGACCCTTTAACTGGAATATGTACCATAAAATTTAGGGTAAAATGATGTATGTATGGTGGGCAAAATAAGGACCCTCCAAAGATGGCTACCTTCTGATCCATAGGACCTCTGAATCTGTTAGGCAACCTGGCATATGAGATTAAGATTGCAGATGGAATTGGATTACTAATTACCTGATCTTAAAATAAGGAAATTAACCTAGATTATTGGGGTGGGCTCAATGTAATTACAGAATCCTTAAAACTAGAAGAGGGAAGCAGTTGAGAGAGATGGTGGGTTGAGGACTTGGCCTGATATTGATGGAGGAGAGAGGCCATAAGACAAGGACAGTGGGTAGCCACCATCAGCTGGGAAAGGTAAAGATGTGGGTTCTTCTCTAAGGTATCTAGAAGGAATGCAGCCCTACTGACCCCTTAATTTCAGCCCATTGAAATCCATTTCAGGGATTTGACATCTGGTATTGCAAAATACTAAATCTGTATTACTTAAACCTCTAAGTTCATGATAATTTATTATAATAGTAATAAACTAATATAATGTGTCATAGAGAGTGCTCATCAAAGGTACATATGTTGGAGAAAGCAACATAAGCCACTTCCAAGTCTGACCATGTAAGGCGTCCCATGGCATCTTCCACCTCTCTCTTTCTCTTTTGCTGTAATGTTTGTGACCTTGCGTTCCAGTAGCATAGCTACAGATGGGAGAGGTTTGGCTTAATGAACTACCACTTGTAGGAGGACTACTTAGGAGGGCTGCTCGATGCACAGTATATATAACATGAGCAAGAAAGAAACCTGTGTTTTTAAGCCACTGATATTTTGGGGTTTAACTGTTGCTATACCACAGCCTACCTTATTTACAGGAATTGAAATAGCTTCTTATGCTTCTTGCTTGTTTTTTTGTTTGTTTGTTTGTTGAGAGAGAGAAAGAGGGAGGGGTAGGGAAGAGAGAGAGAGAGAGAGAAAGAGAGAGAGAGAGAGAGAGAGAGAGAGAGAGAGAGAGAGAGAGAGAATCCCAAGCAGGCTCCTCACCAGCAGTGCAGAGATGACACAAAGCTCAAACTCATGAACTGTGAGATCATGACCTGAGCTGAAATCAAGAGTCGGACACTTAACCAACTGAGCCATCTAGGCATGCCAGATTCTTGATAATATTTAAACTGTGTAAATGCTGATAATGTGCTTTGTGCTAATAAATCACATTTAGCCTGAGAAGCAGGGAAACTAGATTCTTTGCTGTACACACATTGAGACCTCTTACAAATGCACCCCTACTTCCTCTACTGAAGGTATGACTGAGCAAATTAAGATGTCTTTATTTGATGTAACATAGAAGGAATGCCACCTATGACAAGGTGGAAACATCAATCACAGTCTTAAAGAAAAATATATCACTCAAGTCATGGTTTTCATTGCCTTTAGTTTTCTGTCAAATTGTTAATCGAATCTGACATTGTCATTAGATCTTTATGTTATTTATATAAGCCCTAGAAGTATACTTTCTTGTTTTTAAAAACCTAAACCATTAACAATTACAAATTTCAGTGAGATCTGTATTTAGATGGTTGTGTGTCCATAATGTGTCTCTAAATAAGAATTTTTAACTCATTTTTCAAAAAATTGTAAAATGTCTCCTGTTATTTACCTAAGGCAGCTAGACTCCAAGAGAATTTGCAATTATTTTTTTGCAATCAAGCTAAAATCACACACAATTATTAGGTAGCAATAAGTTTAAAAGAAGGATAAAAAATGGACAGTAGTTAGATAAAACTTTTATATCCAGACCAGAAAGTATGTCTGCTATTGACGTTTACAAAATCACCCTAAGCCTCAATATTCTTATCTGCAAACCGATATATGTGTATAATCCTCAAAATTTTAAGAAAAAGCTAAGATACAATGGATATAAAATTCTTAGCACAGGGCAAGCACTCAACAAATAGTGTGAAGGCATGACTGCCATCATTTCCATTGTCATTTGCACTAAGAGAATCAGAGACAGTTTCTGTAGAAGATGGGTCTTGATCAAGGGATTAGCCACTAGGTATGAAATTCAGAGTGGTGACAATAGAATGGGAAAAGGTAGAAAATAAGCAAGGGAAGGAGGACAATAGAAGTAGGAGAAAATCATAAAAAGAGGGTTTACGCATAACTTAAGCATAAGTTCTGAAGCCAGAAAGATGGATGTTCAAATTCCATTTCTGTGATGTGAGGCAGTTATTTATCCTCTGTAAACTTCAATTTTATTATCTATAAATGGGAATAATATCTGTTATGGGATTGTTGGGATAAAGGTTTATATATATATATATATATATATATATATGTGTGTGTGTGTGTATATATATATATATGTGTGTGTGTGTATCTATATACACACACATACATATATACACACACATATATATGTATATATATATATATGTGTATATATACGCATATATAGTATATAATGTAAAATATTATGTATATGTATATATAATTTAATGTAATGCCTGATACATGTTGAGTGCTCAGTGCTTGAAATGGAAAAATGATGACATTAATTAAAAAATGGTGAGCAGGGCCTTAAAAAGTAGGAGGAGAAAATGAATCCTATCATTTTGGTAGGTAATTATTATTTGTACAAATTATAACATCACCATGCGAACAACCTCATCATAAGTAGCAAAGAAAAAGATATTTTTAGGCAGTTATATAAACACAACATGAACATTTATGATTGATGAATGAATCCATTTCTGGGAAATAGTATAGAAAGTGAATGTTAAAATTGTAAGATGAAACTTCACACCTCATCGGTTGGGATACATGAGCACACACACACACACACACACACACACACACACACACAAGCAAATTTAAGCATATTTTAGTATATTCAGTATGTAATTTGGTAGATAGTAGTGTGTGTCTGTCCTTGAATAGGTTATATTTAGTGAGTATGGTATGCAATAACTGAAGTGGTTATAATATAAAGTGTCTTATGTATCTGACAAAAGTAAAGCACAAGTTGAATCAAAATGCTAAATAAGCAATAAAATTAATAATTTACATCAACTGGAGACTGCAGAAGTCTTATGGAAAAGTTCCCATATGAAGTAGATATTAAAAAGAGTTCTTAAACGTCTTTACTAAGAAGTTTGGACTTCAGTCAATACCCAACGAGGAAGATGAAAAAAAGTTTTCTTTTTTCTTTTTTAAGTAGGGAAGTCATCTGAAATCTATTGTAGAAAGATTATGTTGATGATGATAATGGAAAGAGATAGGCTATAAAAAGATAGAGGAAAGGTATCTAGTTAAGGAGCTACTACACTAATTTGTCCATAAAAGATAAATAAATGAGATTCTTAATGCTGAAAATACGAAGGAGAGACAGATATGAATATTACAGAGGTAGAATGAATGGAGTTTGAAGACAGAAAAACCATGGGATGGTGGGAGGTCATTTTCTACGGAGGGAGTAAAATTCATCAGAGAGGCAAATTTCTTTTGAAAGATCTCCCAGGCTGTTTTGTCCTGGCAAAATACCCATGTTGTTGATAAAAAAAAAAAAAATCATGATTTACTATGTATTAATCTCAGGTGACAACTAGAGATGTTATCATAAAAGAGAGCTAAAAAGTTATAAAACTCATAAACTGGATTTCTTGGGTTTTGCTTTCAATGATTAAATTGCATATAATTCACTTTATATATTATTTACTTTACTAACTTTACTAGTATTTATCACCTGCTGCCATTGTATTAATTTAATTAATAAGTATTATGTCCACCAGATGGAAAGGAAAAGAGTGCTAAAATGGACAATTGTTTACCTTTGCTACTAGCCAGCAATATTATGAAAATAAATTAATAAGGTATAAGTTTATAAATAGGGCTTAATGTATACCCCCTATTAATAAACAATTAAGAGATGAATATTTGTAGGAGGCTTACTGTATCAGATCCTGGGAAACCTTCACAACAAAGACTTTTGTTCATTTGCACTTAAGATGTCAACATTAACAAGTGTGAGAACTTAGAAAATGGTCAACTGCTCATTCCATGTACTTGTAAAAATACAATTCTTATACATGTAAAAATGTGAAATTATTCTTTAAAGTCTATCCCTTTGTAATAAGTCTCACCTGAAATGTATGTCCCAAACTCAGAGAAAGAGAATATTCATAGACTTGGATATGTTTTCAAACATTATATCAATGTTTGTAACATTATTTTACAAATCAGTTAAGCATTGCCTACTTAATATATACTATAGAAATTGTATTTTCCCAATGGATTATTTGTAATAAAAATGATGTAATTTTCTAAAAAATTGTTATTTACAGAAATAATGTAAATAGGAAGTAAGTTGGAAGTTAAGCAATTATTTGCCACCACGATTCTTAGAGATCACTATACCTAGCTTATAGAATCCTTGGTCCTTCAGGAGGAATAGCAAAGAAACCTTCATGAAGGATGATTCCATTAGCTCTCTGGCTTATGACAATGTTAACGGGGCAGGGGATATAATACCAGGTTGATAAGCTGTTCCTTCATGGAATTTTGCCATTGCCTCACAAACCACCGCCTATTGAATTAAAAGTCACCATTACTTGAGGAAGCACATATTTGCCCGAGATAGGGAGATACAAAATAACCCAGTAAAAATAGGACAGTTAGCTGAGAATCTACATGTGTTTCTTATAACTTATAGCAAGTTACCACTTCTAAAATCTTTTTTTGATTTTTCAATCATACACATTTCTGAAAGGAAGAAAGTTTTCTGAGTTCAAAAAGCTTAGCTTGGAATATCAAAAGTTGTGGGCCTTCACATAATGCTTAGATGACAAAATAAGGACGTGTAATGTTACAAAATCTGGCTTTGCTTCCCCCAAAACAATGAAGTAGACTGATTGGCAGGATGAGGGACAGTTGGGAGCTGATGAGTAAGAGTGAAAGATTATATTTTAATATTTGAGAAATTGGCTTCACTGCTACTTGTTCCCCCCACTTCTGTGACAAAACTGTTTATAAGATCATTTTCCAAAATTGTATGGGAAATAGAGCTACCTGCATTGCATGCTATGAAAGATCATAAATTCTGAATTTTTTTTTCTAATAACACATAGAAATAAGACTTAAAAGTACAGCTATGTTCAGGGTGCCTGGGTGGCTCAGTCGGTTAGTGTCTGACTTCAGCTCTGGTCATGGTCTCCCAGTCTGTGGGTTCGAGCCCTGTATTGGGCTCTGTGCTGACAGCTCAAAGCCTGGAGGCTGCTTCAGATTCTGTGTCTCCCTCTCTCTCTGCCCCTCCCTCACTCACACTGTCTCAAAAATTAAATAAATGTAAAAAAAAAATTTTTAAAGTACAGCTATGTTCAGACTCTCATGCTGATAGACTAATGTCCCCTAAACTTATTAACCAAATTATTCATGAATTTAAAAAATAAGAAAATGACATAATTAATGACTTCATGGGCAGAAGAACTCCAAGTTTGGGAAAAAACTGAAAATCACTTCTCAATGATTTCTGTAATTTATGTCATTCCAGTCTCTGTTTTCCAAAGGAGAAACTAAAAAAAAGAAATACATGCCACCCATTGAATAACAAGGGAACTGACAAGAAGCACTTCCAATGCAGAGATGAGGTTTCCTCCCATTGAAACTCATTTCTGGATGTTGTTTCCCCAAGTGGATTTTTGGCTGCAGAAAGATGATAAAAACTTCTAGAACAAATGCGTAACTGTAAAATCACCCCCAACAGTGACCCAGAACTTCCAAGTCAGGATGGAAAATACAGCAATAATTATTGTTCCCCTAGCCTCCTAATAACACATGCAGTTTTGTGTTTGAGGAAGATGTGGGGGAGGTGGAAGGAAATCACAGAAAGAGAAAGAGAACCAAGGAGGAAAAAAGGAACAGGAAAATGTGCACAAACAAGGAAGCGGGGGTGTGAAGCCACGTTTTGTGGTCGCGATCACCTCTGCTCCTCTGACTGAATGCACCCATCCCTTTCCTGGTCTCAAGATTTCTGTAGATGGTATAGACAAGTAGCAGTGCAGTAATGCCTGATAATTGCAGTCATTTATTAGGTCTATAACAATTCTCATTTTCATTATCATCGTATTACCTTTTACATTCACTGTTCCCATCTTGGAGTGCAAAATGCAGATGGCAAGTTCCTTTGAGAAAGCACATTGTTTTGTTGCTTAATGTTGCAAAATGAAGATGCATAGTGAATTGTGCATAACACATAATTACAGCTTATTTACTGTATTTAGCATGGAACAGTATACAACCAGATGGAAGCATCCGAAGAAAACCAGGAGAGTCTTTTATGGGGCACGTGCCATAGCATGTGTAGGCCTAAATTTAAAAACCAGAGGCATAAGCACTTTTGAAAGGAAATACTAATAGATACTTGACTACAGTGACAAAAATAATCTTTGCTCTAATGATAATTTTCAAAAGTTCCATCAGGCCAAAGCTAGATAAGAATAAGGGATATGGAATTTTGCAGCCCCTGCTGTTTTATGTATGTATGTATGTATGCATTTATTTATTTATTTATTTATTTATTTATTTATTTATTTATTGGGGGGGGGAGAAACAGTGGCATCTAGCCTCAGGGAACACATTTCTGGAAGCTGTTTACAAAGAATACATCAGCAAAGAACCAACAAATCCTAGTTACATTGTAAGACATCAGAGGTTTATATTTTATTCACCTATTATTCAATATAAACCATTGTTCATAGTGAAAAGGAAAGTCATCCTTAAGCCTTTTATCAGAATGTCTCATAATATTACTTAGACACACTGCCAGCCTGCCTTTTTGAAACTGCCTTACAAAGCAGATGTAAAATTCTAGGCTGTCTTTGAAACGGGGTTAAAAGTGATTTGTGTTTTATTCCAATAATATATACCTCATGGAAATAGACTCCTGTTTTTTGCCTGTATGTTTGAAAATAACTGAACATGAAAATAACCCATCACTTTTATCTATCTCACATTCATAAGGAAAAGAACAGGTATTGTTAATTTTTTGATGTTTGGGAAGAGTATACAGTGGGCCTTTTCATTTTGTGTATATGGCATTTGAGCAAGTTTGCTATATGTAAAGAAATTCTTTAAAATAGATTTGGAGCATTTGCATTGCAATATATCCACTTAAAAAAAAAGTCTCACTATTAACTTTGTTTTCATTCTCCTCAGCGAACACAACCACACTCACAAATCTTTAACTCTTGATAGTGATGGGAGAAACATTCATAAAACATCTAATCTTTTATTTCGTTTTACTGAAAATACAATATAGGGATATAACAACCATTCATGAAAACTTCCTTGTTCTTAAGGGTTAGTTGAACAAATTGAGCTGTCTAGGAAGGCTGGATCGCTCTATCAGTTGAGGGTCTGCGTCTTGATTTCAGCTCAGGTCGTGATCTCAGGATTCCTGAGATGAAGCCTTGCATAGGGCTGCACCCTGACAGGGCTCAACCTGCTTGGAATTCTCTCCTCTTTGCTCGCTCTCTCTCTCTCTCTCTCTCTCTCTCTCTCTCTCTTCCTCTCTCCCCCCTTGCTCTCTCTCTCTCACTCTCTCAAAATAAATTAATACACATTTTTTTAAAAAAATGAACAAATGGAAATGTATTAATTGTGGACTTAAATCACACTTCCCCTGAGTTCTAACCTTGTGTAATTCTTACACAGCATGCCTGCTAGGGCGATTAGTGGGCATATCAAACTTTAACATCCCCAAAACAATGACCAATATCTATCTTCTTCCTCCCCAAATTTACTTTTCTTTGAACCCTCACCACATTTTTGGTTCATGGTTGCTTCCTTCCTTCCTCTCTCCCTTTCTTCCTTTTCTTTTCCTTTTTTTGTTCCTTCCCTTCCCTTCCCTTTCCTTCCCTTCCCTTTCCTTTCCCTCTGTCCTTATTTATTTTTGTGTAGTTACAAGCAAAGACAATATAAAGCATTATATATTGACACGCTCAATATACATATATTAGAATTTCCTCAGGGTCTATACAGGGTTGTGCAATAAGAATTTCCTGTGATAATTGAACTATTCTATAAATTGTGCTCTCAAATAAGGTGGCCACCAGCACTGGAAATATATCTAGTGAGAATATGGTATGGAATTTAAAATTTTATGTATTGAAAATAAATCTAATTTAAATAGTCAAATGTGACTAGTAACTACTATATTGAAGGGTGCCAGTGTATTCCAAGATGCAATTCCTAAATGTCTAATCATTTAGACATATTTAAATACTCTCTAATGTTGAATTACTCTCCAGAATAGACTTCAGTGTTTGTATACAACTCTATATACAATTATATCTTTCCCCACCTCCTTAACTATACTTAGTATTACTAGATTTTTACACTTTCCGGATATTCAATGGGTATAAAATGTTGTCTCATTAATGGTTTGATTTGTATTTCCCTGTGTCATTGTATATTACTCATAACTTTATTGGCCATTCTTGTTTCCTCTTCTTTTAATTACATGCTTATTTTTCTGCTGAAATATTTAACAGTTTACTATGAAAAGATATGTTTTTACTATGTTCTTCTAAGAAGGATTTAGGGATCTGTTAGTTTGAGTCTGCTCTTTAGTGATGCTTGAACTTCAGTTCTCTATGAATTTTAAAATAATTTCTTCATGTTCCTTGAAAAATTAAATTTGACCCTAGTTTCATAAAATACACAAATAATTTGAGATCAATTGAGTTTCTTATCAACAGAAATGATATAAGCCCCAAATTACAGATTTTTCATGTTTCTAAATAGCATTTTTAATAATTCTTTGTTTTACTTATTTCCCACTTAATATATTTGTATGTTTATTATATAATGTTCAGTGTAATATAAATATATTATAATATATATTATATATACATTTACTGGTAAATAAAACATGGAAACATGTTCAAAATGCTATTTGTGAACATGAAAAAATAGAATAATATAAATAAAAATATTATGTATACTATTAAAAGTTATAATTTTTCACTTACTATATTTTTAGTTGAGTATTGCTGGTGGGTAGAATGATGTTCATTTTTAACATGTAGATCTCAATAAACTTGATGAGTTATAGAAGTGTGAGCTGACAAAGAAGTATTATTTTAAGTCACTGAGGTTATGAAAATTTGTTAAACAGCAATAGAAAACTAATATTATTACTTGTGGTTTTTTTTAAGTTTATTTATTTATTTTGAGAGAGAGAGAACGGGAGCAGGAGGGGCAGAGAGAAAGGGAGACAGAGAGAGCAAGTTCTACATTGCCAAGGTAGAGAGCAATTCAGGGCTCAAACTCACAAACTGTGAGATCATGACCTGAGCTGAAACCAAGCGTCAGATGCTTAACCAACTGAGCCACGCAGGCACCCCATACTTGTTTTTAACTTTAATGCAACTATGTCTAAAGCTGTACAATTATGTAAGATTTTTTTATGGTATTACAAATATATTTTATCAAATTAAGGAAGTTTGTTTCTCATTTATGATCATTTAAATTAAAAATATTTGTAGAAATGTTTAATGCTTTTTTTCTGCAATTGTAATAAAGTCGTATACTGTTTCTCTATTAATATGTAACTCTGGATGCTGGTATTGTTAGGTTTTCTAATACTGAATCACTCTTGCAGTTCTGGATTATAATTACTTGTTTTATTATCTTATTTTAAGCTAATAATTTTTGCTTGTCACTAATCCCTAGAATCTAGTTATAGTGCATATTTCCTTTTATTACATAAAGTATGGACTGAACATTGTTGGAATAATTTTAAGGAGATGGGCAAAGATGCTTAGGTTGATATCCTATCCAGAAGTTGTAACTACTTGCTTTTAAAAGTAGATCATAGCCCAAAGAAATTGAGGCAAATTTAAAAAAATGGTGAGGTACTGTCACAGGCATGTTTGCCAGGAAGTGGATTTGGAGAGAATTGAACATGCAATTGAGCATCCATTGATGCCTGGGAAAGGGAAGAGGAGGGGAGGGGAGGGGAGGAGAGGAGAGGAGAGGAGAGGAGAGGAGAGGAGAGGAGAGGAGAGGAGAGGAGAGGAGAGGGGAGGGGAGGGAAGTAAAGGGAAGTAAAGGGAAGGGAAGGGAAAGGAAGGGAAGGGAAGGGAAGGGAAGGGAAGGGAAGGGAAGGGAAGGGAAGGGAAGGGAAGGGAAGAAAGTAGAATCAAGCAGTGAGAGAAATGAAGGTGCTGTGAATCCCAACAACAGTATCAGCTTGGAGAGTTCTGGAGTTAGAAGGGTGCCTCAGAGTTGTCCTGAGTTGGTCTAAGATAACCAAGCTTTTACATACCCATGTCGTTTAGTTATTGTACATAGGTCATCCTAAGAAGGGACATGACCTTGGGTAGGGCAGCTCTCTGCAGCTAAGACAGCCCCTGAAGGATCTGATAGGGGGAAGTTGTCTACTGTCAGCACCCCCAGCAGCTGCGGCATTCAGGGTCTTCCCTGAAGAGAGAGTTGCACCCACAGTTTCTTCGACAAATGTGTATGTAGAGTTAGTGAGAAAACTTCTTCAGTCCTGAATGACCTCTTTAGACATGAGCAACAATGATTTTGGCTGACTTATGTGGGATGACCAGATACTCCAGACCTATCTCAGGTGTGTTAAAAGGGACCTTGCATATTACTGTAGATATAAAAATTAGTATGTGTTATTTCGTAGATCATACATCTAAATTAATTAGTGGAAGTACTTGCAAAAGAACCATTAGATATGTTGTGTTTAGAGTTTCTCTCTTTTTCTGAAGCCTGTTAGGTCTGTCACTGGCCAAAATTTTGTAACCAGTAAGAAGTAGAAAATGAACAGATATCTGGAGCCAGAATTATAGTCTATTTGTTGAAGAAGAGTAACTGTCTTCCAGTATCTGAGGTTTTAGTTGTAACAGTGCCTTTCCTCCTCCAGCGCCATGCCACCTGCAAGAGATAGAGGGAGAATGTCAATATTAATGTTAGCCCCTCACTTCTTTCCTAATCTAAACTTTCTCTTTGGTCCAGCCCCAAATGTCTTGTGGGTAAAGAGGTTATTTTATTCTGTTTAACCTAAGATTTTATTCGAAAAGAGGAGCAGAAGCTGGGGAAAATTTGATTTATACTAGCCCTACCTCCAAGGAATCTATGGAAGAATAATATGCTTTTTTTGTGAGATAGCAGTGATATAAGTGAAGTACAACATAGGAATGGTCTATGGTTTAGCTACAGGCTCACAGTCCACAGGCCAAAACCTTAATTAAGTCTCTACTAATTTGTTAGCAGACTTCTGACCAATTTGTTTCACCTGTACTGGATTAATTTTTCCAAAGTCTCAAAATAGAAATGATAAACTATATAGCTGAAATTTATATCATGATCTTATGCTGTTTCTTCCATCCACTCAATTCAAACAACTTGTCACATACTATCTCACCTACTGGTGTATCTATTGAAGTGGCATCACTTTCATTAAAACCTTTTGTTGATGGGTACATGTGAGGGATAAGGAAGGAAAAGAATGACCTTGAGTCAGCATTTTAATGGGAAATATAGCATAGATTGAAAGCCCAAGCATTTCGGATTAACATACACACATTTGCCACACCACTAACATTTACGTGTCCTTTCAACTTCCTAATTGGCAACTGGATATAGCCTGGATAGGTGGTCCAATTCCAAGAAAAAGTTTGGTTCATAAATCTTGTTCTATCTCTTTTGCTTTCGTAATTTTATTAGTAGTATAGAATATGTTTGATTTGATGATTGACAGTTTCTTCCCTTCACAAAAATGTTAACCCTTCTTGTTTAGCTCTCATATTAATATAAAAACATATACACCAATATTACCTGAAGTTGATGTTGCCGAAAGGTAAAGGCATTCTCTTTAGTCATGTAAAATTACTACTGTAAACATCTGAACCTATCAGGAGTCCCATCCATCTTACCTTTCAAATAGAAAGACTTTACATGAATTAGATTGCTAAACATATAAATAGGCAATAAGTTAAAGCAGCCTAAGTCATTACTGATATCTCTAAGTTAATTTGCAATGTGACAAAAATGATTTATATTTTTCTAATTTATTTATTTTTTTGGAGAGACTAAGATATAGAGGAGTTTCAGTATTTTTAGCCATCAGAACACCCTTGGGCAAGAGTTTCTAAAAGATAAAAATAGGACTATTAAAAAGACCATTGAGCTAGAAGCCTCTCAGAATAAGCAGGAATTAAAGTCATGGTATTTCCCCTTAGGTTGGTGCATTGATATACTGTGTATTGAGATATGCTGTGCTGTAATGAAGTTTAGAGTTGAAATACTCTCAGTCCCAGGTATTTAGAAGGCATTAGATTCTCACTTTCTGTTTAACCCAACTCAAGGGATCATATCATTCTTTCTGGATATTATTTGTCTTTAACACTAAGATATACATACCTCTTTCTAGTGTCACTTCATTAAACAGTGGCCTCACTGTTAGTCTCAAATGAGAGAATGCATGTGAAAATACATTCTATACATAAATACACCATGCTGATTCAGGGGTTATTATTTTTATTGTCCTCACATACAATGCAACCCTGATAAACCCTTTCAGAATGGAATATTCATAAAGAGCACATAATTCTAGACACAAAGACTCAAATCTTATTCCTGCCTTGGAGAATGCCTTTGATGATTTGGCTGCTCATCTAGATTTTTCCTTCCTAGAAGTTAAAATTCTGAACTTTCCAGAGAGTAAGTACTATTATGTCTTAATAATCACTCACTGGGTATTACATTAAGGGTAATAACTATAACAAAAACCGATTAAGAAAACATGCCAATCCCTTGCTTGAATTCTAAGACAATATGCCATCTGTATTCTCTTTTTTGTTGTTTTGTTTTGTTTTTGAACTCTACGCTCATTACTTCCCTCCCCATTTGTTTATTCAGCTTGATGCTTTCCCTTAATTTGCTATCATAAAGTATTTATTTCCATTTTGGAATTTTCTAGGTGATATGGAGAAAGCATCTTTTGGGGCCTCATCAGAATCTTTTCCTAAGACTATCAAAATGGGTTAAAACTGGAGTTTGGTATCTCTGCGGCTGGGGATTGGCTGTTCATTTTTCATAGCATAATCCAATATTAATAAAATTAATTGCTAAGCTTCAGTGCCTTCCAGCTCACATCCAAAGCCTCCAAAACCATGCTATAGACAGCATGGTTTACCAGTCTATAGTATCTCGATATTGACGAAGTCCATGGCCATTTTTTTCTCCAATAAGTAAATTCTAATAGCAGGTGTCATTTTTGTTGGGGTGTTTCGTTTTTATTTCTCTATGTTTATTCTTCACACCCCTCACCTCTGATTCTAATTTACTAATTATTATAATTTAACAGTCTACTTTTAAATATTTAGAGGATATATATCCTAGAAATTAATCAAGCAATCTTTTTCATTCCAAAAATATAAGCCTACATTTAAGAAGCTAAAAACATGGCCCTGATCCCACTTTAAACCATCAGACTTCAGGGACATAATTACAGGCAGAAGCTATGACTTAGGTCCAATTACATGCTGGGCCTGAGCTGGGTGCCTCCTGTTTCTTCAAAGATGAGTAGCCAGAATTAGAATTGAAATTGTAAGCTCAAAGAAACCCAGGGTATATTTTGTTTCTGCTAGTTAAAGAGTCTTAAAGGAACCCAGAGAGGCAGGCTCCCATTGTCATTCTCATTTCCCTGAGCTTAACCCAAGCCTAGGTTCCTGAGAAACTGATGATATACCTCTTCTCAATCTCTTATCATCGAAGTTTACAAAAAAATGCATTATTGCCAGAATATGTTTCTATTCATTATAAGTAAACATAACTCTTTTCTCCCATGATGCATGTGTGGGGTGGGATGTGGAGAGGGGGAAGGAATGGGAGGGAGAAATGAAACCTCTTGAAACTATACAGTAATTAGTTTCTTCATTTGAAAGCCCTTTCATTAAACAGCAATGATAACCAGCAACAAACTGCCACCCCCAGGAGAAGGGAAAAGTGTCAAATTTTATTCTGAAAAGACACTTGCAAAAACACAGACACAATCAATTCAGTTTTATTCTGAAGATTTATTTCATGGCAGTCAAGCTACTCAAGATTAATTCAAACCTGTCTCCCAGATGCAATGAGTGTGAAGAACCAGAACTTACTGTCATCTGAATTTGCAACATCTCACCATCTCTAAATATTGTACACAGATGGCAGAAATAGTTTTACCCAAAATCTGTGGTAGAAAAGCTTTAGTTCAAGAAAATACATGCTGGTATAGCATTATATATGCCTATTGTGGGTTTGTATGTGTGATTTTCCTTTTGGGTGAGTAATTTGTGTATATGTACGTCTCCTCTTTATCCCATCAATGTAACAAAATGGAGAAAAATTATCTTAGCCTTCCTAAATGAAAGGTCTTACAGCCAAATGCTATGTGAAATGATTTCACTCACCACTAGAGGATAAGTGACATGTTTGAGAAATGATATAACCATCTTTTGAAACTACACTAAGTAGTTTCAGAATTAAATCAATGGATAATTAACTGTTTAAGGGGCCAAATCACAACATGCGTGTTGCAATTAAAATAGTAAACAATCATTTAATTCAGCCTGGCTTTCCCTTGTGAATTGGCAAAATCCATTGTAGAATATGGAATCAGAGAACCTAGAACATCATACTTACGAATATTTATAATACCTCTAATTCCTATCAAGGTGGATTTGAAAAAATATAGTTTAAACAAAAGCCAATACTTCCCAGAAAAAGATACAGATGAGAAAATAAAATGGCTGAAACCAGAACACTGAAAACACCAAATGCCATGAGCACGTGGAACAACAGGAATTCTCATTCAGTGCTGGTGGGAAAGTGAAATTAGTCCAGCCACTTTTAGACAGTTTGCCGATTTCATATAAAATTAAATGTACTGTTACCATACGATCCAGCATCCATGCTCCTTGGTATTTACCCAAAGGAATTGAAAACTTACATCCACACAAAATCTGCACATGGATTTTCACAGCAGCTTTATTCATGTGTCCAAACTTGTAAACAACCAAGTTGTCCCTTAGTAGGGGAAAGAATAAATAAACTGTGGTACATCCAGACAACAGAATATGATTCAGCAGTAAGAAGAAATGAACTATCACATCATGAAAAGACATAAAGGAACCTTAAATGCACAACACTAAGTGAAAGAAGCCAATCTAAAAGGCTACTTACTGTATGATTCCAACTATATGACATTCTAGGAGAGGCAAAACTGTGAAGAGAGTAAAAATATCAGAGATTGTGGGGTGGGGTAGCAGATATGAGGGATGAATAGCTGGAGCACAGAAGATTTTTAAGGTACTAAAAATACTCTGTATGATACTATCGTAGTGGATAAATGGCGTTATATGTTTGTCCAAGCCCATAGAACATACAGTGCCAAGGATGAACTGTAATGTAAGCTGTGAGGTTTAGGTGATCATCATGTGTCAGTGTAGGTTCATCTTTTTTTTTTAATGTTTATTTATTTTTGAGACAGAGAGAGACAGAGCATGAACGGGGGGGGGTCAGAGAGAGAGGGAGACACAGAATCTGAAGCAGGCTCCAGGCTCTGAGCTGTCAGCACAGAGCCCGAGCGGGGCTCCAACTCACAGACCGTGAGATCACGACCTGAGCCGAAGTCAGAAGCTCAACTGACTGAGCCACCCAGGCGCCCCGTTCATCTTTGATAAAAAGACATACCACTCTGGTGACTGATGTTGATAATAGGGGAAGGTATGCATGTGTGGGGGCTGAGGGTATAAGAGAAATCTCTGTACTTGCCCCTCAATTTTGCTGTGAACCTAAAACCTGGCTTTAAAAAAATTAGTTTTTTGAAAAGGGTCAATATTCTTTCATTGGTAAGGCAGGTACCTCTAGCTCTGCTACCTAAAGTTGATGGAACACACAGTAGGAGCCAACACCAAAATCATGGGATGATACGGTTTATATAATATTATACTAGGTAGTGATGTTCATAATCGCAAAAATGCATGCCTACTAATCACTTAAACTGATTTCCTTTTTGGGCCACCTGGGTGGCTCAGTTGATTGAGCATCTGACTTTGGCTCAGGTCATGATCTCGAGGTCTGTAAGTTCAAGCCCCGCGTTGGGCTCTGTACTGACAGCTCGGAGCCTGGAGCCGGCTCCGGATTCTGTGTCTCCCTCTCTCTCTGCCCCTCCCCTGCTCATGCTCTGTCTCTGTCAAAAATAAAATAAACATCAAAAAATTTAAAAAAAAAGATGATTTCCTTCTCTTGTCTCCCACTTACCTAATAACAACCAAAATCAGTGAACCTTGACCAGTGTTACATATTGCCCTAAATGAGTGTCTGATAGATACACGTAGTGATGTGTTTTTAAGTGAGTGGGAAGTGAGTGTTGGGGTCCCAGAACAACCAAATGACAAGTTGGTACATACTTGATGTTTTAAAATTCATGAAAATGTTAATTTCTTCTTACTCATTTGTATGGCAGCCACCTCTTTCTACCCTGCTCTGCCACAGGAGAGACCTTCTGCGAGCCCTGTGTCTCCTTGGATAGGCTTGTCCATCTTTGGAATCGGTAAATCTGATTAGGTTCACTAGCCCCATTATGAGATCAATAAAAATTATGATTCTACAAATTATCTGGATTTTTCTTGTTGCAAGTGAAAAAGAGACAGTTTTTACAATTTTTAGCTTCCTATGTATAGGTGGAAGTGACCTCATAAACATTTGTTCGCATTTATAATTGTTGTAAACATTATCTTTACTAGGTGTGCAAATATTCATCATATCGTTGACAGTTCCACTGTTGCTGAATATTTTGATTTTGTCACCAATTTTTTTACCTTTAAAAAAGAATACTACAGTAAAGATATTTATGTATATAGCTTATTTTTTATTCAGGATTATTTCCTTAGGACATATTCATAAATGCAAAATTACTTAGTTAAAAGAAAATAGGGCCAAACTCCAGGCTGATGGGTTTGAATCAAATTCTGTCATTGATTGTCTGTATTATATTCAGGTAGTTGATTAAACCCTTCAAGCTTTTTTTGTAAAACATTTTCATTTTATCTGTAAAATAGGAATAATAGCATCTGTATTATAAATTTCCTGTGATAGGCAAATGAGGTCATCCACATGCAGTGCCTGGGAATGGATCATCAGAGAGTAAGCATGCAATTACTGTTAGTTATTATAAAACAACTTACGAATCTTTTCACAGATTTTGCAAATGACTTTCCAAAATGAGCGCAGCAATGCACATTGCACTAATAATGCATAACAATAAACTCTCGCCTGTTAAACACTTGATTTTTTATTTTACCCAGGAAATAATAGTCATACATATTTTGCTCTATAATCACATATGTAGTATGATATTTTCAAAATGCCAGGGTTAAGTGTGAGGACCAAGATACTTGGCTCCATTTCCAGGCTCTGAATTTGCTACCAGTGTGGACCTGGAAATTTTTCTTAACTTCTCTGATTTTCAGATTCTTCATTCTCAAACATGGGGATGATAGTTACTTCTAGTCATGATAGGTATTAGAAATAATATGGGCAAATTAATAAGCCCATATTATATACTCAAATGAAGTTCTCATCCTTGAAAGAATATTAGAATTACCAAGAGATCTGATGTCCATCTGCATCCCAAACTAATTTCATCAGAATATCTGGGGGTGGGCCCCAAGCACCAATATTTTTTACAGCTTCCTAGGTAATGTGAATAGCTAAAGTTGTCAACCGTTGGGTATGATGCCCCTACCCATGTTATATGGCTTAATAACAGCTAAAATTTATATATGAGCTTACATTTACAAATTGCTGTCATAACCATAATTCGATTTGATTACAAAAGCTTTGAAGCATTCTTTTTCTTTTTTTAAAATATAATTTACCGACAGACTGGCTTCCATACAACACCCACTGCTCATCCCAACAAGTGCCCTCCTCAATGCCCATCACCCAGTTTCCCCTCTCTCCCACCCCCCATCAACCCTCAGTTTGTTCTCAGTATCCAAGAGTCTCTTATGATTTGCCTCCCTCCCTGTCTGTAACTTTTTCCCCCCTTCTCCTTCCCCATGGTCTTCTGTTAAATCGCTCAAGATCCACATATGAGTGAAAACATATGGTATCTGTCTTTCTCTGACTGACTTATTTCACTTAGCATAATATCTTTCAGTTCCATCCACGTTACTGCAAGTGGTGAGATTTCATTCTTTCTCATTGCCAAGTAGTATTCTATTGCATATATAAACCACATCTTCTTAATCCGTTCATCAGTTGATGGACATTTAGGCTCTTTCCATAATTTGGTTATTGTTGAGAGTGCTGCTATAAATATTGGGGTACAAGTGCCCCTATGCATCAGTACTCCTGTAGCCCCTTGGGTAAATTCCTAGCAGTGCTATTGCTGGGTCATAGGCTAGTTCTGTTTTTAAATTTTGAGGAACTTCCACCTTGTTTTCCAGAGCGGCTGCACCAGTTTGCATTCCCACCAACAGTGCAATAGCGTTCCCATTTCTCTACATCTTTGCCAGCTTTTTCTTGAAAATTCATTCCTTTTTTTTAAAAAAGCGAGTGGAGCTATGATAATTGGCAATGTTGACACAAAGTCCATTGCCGTATCTCAGTATTACATATGTTGGTTTATACAGTTGTCACTGAATCTGTTTACAAATCTTTTGCTCCATTTATATTGTGTATGGTAACAATTCTAGCACCAATTATTCATACCAGAGCCAGTCAAATCCTTTCACGAAAACTTTGATGATAATGCTGAGGATTTTCTTTTGCTTACTGTACATAGAGTACCAGCAAGTTATGCGTAACCCTCTTTTGTCTATAAAACCTTCCTTTTCTTTGCTCATGAACATCAAGAACCCAGGTCTGTAGATATTATAAACACTTTAGAATCTTGCAAAGAGGAAAATAATTAGATGGGATTTTGGAAAGGGAGACCTTGACACAAAATCCAAGGGAATAGACTGCATTGATGCCTTTCTGAATCTGCCTTAAAGCAAGGACCAAACTTCCAGACATTTTTGACATAATTCCAAACTCAGGGAAATATTTTCTCTGTACAAGTGGGTAAGTTAAATCTCTTTTTTCTTCTATGCTGTGATGTGCTATTCTATACACCATGAAGGTAGCCAAAAGGAAGAATTTTTATAAAACAGTGTCATATGTCTCTTTCCTGCACTATCTGAACAGCTATAATATGTTTGATAATGGCTTCTCCACATATGACTCCTTGATTTGGACTTGTTAATATTGTCCTGTAAGTTTTCATAGCTTAGTTATGAAATGGATTTTGCATTAGTTTTAAATTTAAAATTTATATATTTATAACTTACATTTTTTTTAAAAATGTCATTTTCTGGACTGTTGAAAAAGTACATGTTTCGGACTCTTTTAAAGGTATACGAGGTTCAAATATAATTATTAAAATAAGATTATTAGTGATGTAATAATATAACTTGAAAGGAAACAATACACCTTTAAAAGAAATAATATACCTTTAACAGAAAATAATACATCAACACCATTAGCCAATATTTAGCATATATGCTGTAAAACCTCCAGATGCATTTTGCCAATAAGTGTAATTATTTTGATTGGTCCCATTTATTCCTTACCTCAGTGTCCTTGTATATTATTTTTAGATATATGATAATTTTATGAAACATAGTATAGGACACACATGGAATAAAATTCTGCTGCTGATTCAGATTCCTTTACATCTTAACCAGTAGTGATATTTTGAAAATTAAAACTCTGTACTCTATAGTATATATTTTAATTATACTTTCATAAACCTGAGTGAAATACAATTCAAATGTACTTATAATAGAGCTACAGTATGAAAGGTCTATTATGTTAAGGGACACATTACAGAAAATGTAATTGACTTCTTAACAAAACCAGGAACTCTTCTGTAAAAACCAAGAAAACCAATTTATATGTGAGGTAGATTTATTAGCAGTTTTCTTTTTCTAGGCTGAAAAGCTGAAAGAAGTAAATGCTGTGTAAGATGGTAGTATTAATAAATACTACCCCCCACCACCTGAATTGTTCCTACCCATAGTTCACTTAAGGAAAAGCGGGCTGATGGTTTATTTATTTCAATATTTTATTCTCATTCAATTTGTATCTCAAATTTACCTTGCTAAAATTGGCTCTGGTGTTTCATGCTGGTTCATTGTGACAGATTATTGCCGTAGACTTAAGAAAAAGATACTGACACAGAATACAATTTAGTGCTCTGTGACCTAACTTCCCAAAACATAAATTTTCCTTTAAGCAGGAGCACAAAATGTTTCTTCTTCTTGTGGCTAAATTCTCATTGATTAAAACAGGAACTTCAACACCATCTGTGATTAATTATTCAAGCTGTATTTACATGAAATAGTTATTTTTATTTTAACACTTACTAGCAGAAAGATCGCTTTAGTTCCCTTTTTCTTTTGCTCTCTCATTAAAAATCGGAGAAAGATTAAATGTCCCTCAACAAAAGTATTCTTAATAAATCAGATATTCTTGGCCAAAATAAAAAAAAATGATGAAATGTGTAGTATGATTCAATAATGATAATAAAAGCTAAAGTGTATATAAACTTCTGTTTTTCTTCTTAAAAAAGCATGAAAATCATATGATATAAAAATCTGATCAACTATTTTCAATTTGGAACTAACGAAATATGAAGCTAACTTTATGCTTAAAACACTTTGATTCTGAGGTTAGGTTGCTCAGGAGAGATAACAGTTTTTTTTCAGAATTATAACTTCTAAACCTATAAATAGCTGTGTAAATATATTAATCAAATAGACAGGCAGTCTGTATTTTTTAACATAGATATGCTAGTTCACACTTGACACTTTCATTAGTATCAGCAAAACATTGTTGGTCTGAAGTCTCTAGCTGATTTCAAGCTTTTATTTTTCTTTCTGGTATCTGACAATTTATGATATAGACTTTCCCCTGGAAATCTCCTCATTACATCTGGAATGTCTGCCCTAAGGAACATGGAGTGACTAATTCAGTTTGGCTTTAGTTAATATCTGTGAACTGGTTGTCTTCAGAAAACCCTTGTTGTGTCTGATCTAGTCAGTGATGACAACAGTGTGCTAATTGGTACTTTGAGGTCATAGATTCCAAAATAGATACTGTAATCTCAATGAATACTTGCCATATTAGGAGAATCTGGCCATCTCTGAACAGTGAAAAGCCAGCAAGGGGATGGCTGAGAGCTCAGTGGTGAGTTGATAATCCCTGGGGACTCCAGAGAATGTTTTCTTTTCCCTCCAGAGGATTGTTGGCAAACAAAAAGTATTATTTGTAAAAATTATCTGTTTGTCCTCAGTCAAGGTCATGAGCGTTTCAGGAATAAACGCACAAAATGGATGTACTGCATTCTTAACATTTTCATGTGCTAGAGACACAGACATAATTTACTTGGCAATAATAGTGAGCTATCACAGGTCACAAGTACTTTCAAGGAGATTGAATCCATGCTTTGGACAATTAAGCCGTACTACCCACCCAGTGAGGGTGCTTTATAGTATCTCATATTTTCATAACAGCCCAACTGGTAAATTTAAATAAAGGCTTAGTGGTACAACAGCAATCGAACTGGCTAATGAGATGTTAAAGTAAGAAAGTAAAGAAGTAAGAGGAAAGGAAAGGGAAAGGAAGGGAAAGGAAGGGAAGGGAAGGGAAGAAAAGAAAAAAGAAAAATTATTTAAACACAAATTGCAATTCCAATAAGATATATGGACTACATAATAGTTTAGACTTATCCAAAGCTATGCTTTGAATTACTAAAAAAGGAAAAAAAGCTGTAAGATAATCACAATAAATTTGTCTTTTGCCTATTGGGATATAATGTTGCAGTAACTTTGCTATAGCTTTGAACTTAAAATTCATAGTATTAAGTTTTTAAATTATTCCAGTAGAATTTTACCAAAAAACAAATTGAAATATCTAGAAGTAATACCTAGAATTGCCATCATGAACCCAAATTTGAAAACCATGGCACAATATTAGCATAATCTAGCATTTTAATATTATGATTAAAGTCTTTCTTTTGCGAAAAAGCACTTTCTGCTGTAGATATATTTTTTTTAATTAAAAAGTAAAAAGAAGGGAGGGAAGGCACTATTTTTTGAATGCTTACAATGTGTTATGGTGCATTCTGTATTGTATCTCCTTAAAAAAACTGGGGTGCCTGGGTGGCTCAGTAGGTTAAGTGTCCGACTTTGGCTCAGGTCATGATCTCGCGGTCCATGAGTTCAAACCCTGCTTTGGGCTCTGTGCTGACAGCTCAGAGCCTGGAGCCTGCTTCAGATTCTGTGTCTCCCTCTCTCTCTGCCCCTCCCTCATTCACGCTCTGACTCTCTCTGCCTTTCAAAAATGAATAAATGTTAAAAAAGAAATTTAAAGAAATAGCACAGTGATTTTGCAAGTTTGGAATTATCCTCAGCTGATAAAAACTGAGATTCAGAGAAGCTGTCTGACTTTGCTACTAAGTAGGAGAAGTGTGGTTTGTCCTATAAACTTGTTTTTTCCCAGGTATACTGAATTATAAATGGAACTGCCATCCATCTGGTCACCAAACTAAGATTAAACATAAATATATTAATTTATGCAAAGTGCTTACTGCAATACCTAACACAAAGTGAGCTCTGTATAATTTTTTTATGATGATCATCATCATAGTGTTAGAATTCTCCTTTGCATCCAAGGTGTGCTCTGCTTCTCTCTATATTAACTGCCTAACATCCCAGCAACTCCTTTCTTAGGTCTCCATTACTAACCATAATTCAGGCTTTTGTCATCTCTTGGCTTGATTATCATAACAATGTCCACATGATTTCTTACCCCTAGTTTTGCCACCTCTTCCCAAAGCCATTCCTGTTCTTCATATTACTGTCACAATGATTTTTTCCAAAATGAAATTTATGTTATGGCTCACTGGTTAAGACCCCTAAATGGTTCCCAGTAGGAAGGCATAGATCCTTTCATGCTATAACCAGCCCTATGCCATCTGCCCTATCTTTACTTGTCAAACATCACCACTCCCATTTCCCAAGGAGAAAGTTTAAACTTTGACAGAGTGTAAATGGTTCTTTGCTATCTGGCAATCTGCCCTATATTAACCTATTAAACATTATTTCTCACCATTCCCATTCACCTGGTATTCCAGGACCTCAAGATCCAACTTTGAATTCATCAAATCTCCCAAAATGTTACGGTGTCAAGCCTCACACTGATTCCTTTGCCAGGAAAATTAAAACCTTTGTGTGTGTGCATGCGTGCACGTTGTGTGTGTGTGTGTGTGTGTGTGTGTGTGTGTGTGTGTGTGTGTATTCAAATTTCATTATACAATTCACGTCATTGATGAAGTGGCTGTTTCCTGCTGTTCTCATGCAGAACTAACTAATCCATTTATTGTACCGCCTCTAAACCCTTGGCATACTTGTGTTAGAAACCATGCTGTTCTCCTTTATACATGTACACCCGTATATGTATACATTGGTTTATAAGAGTTTTTGACATTGGACATATTTGTTTCAACAGAACCTAGTATGTACTATAGCACTTGGCAGAAAACACAAGTTTTGGAAATTGATTTTTTATTACAAAATGCTTTCTGGATTATTTTCCAATCTCCCTGAAAATAAGTGGTAACTCTCTGGGATACCACTCCATAGTATTAATTCTCAAAAATTTAAACAAATGGGAGGAGACCAGGTATTTTCTGTCATTTGTGAAATCTAGGATTGTCTGATGTTACCTACTTTGCAGAGTAAAGTTAATTTCTGATTATTATGTTTTTTATTACCTTATGAACTCGTGGCTTAGGCAAGGATTTTGTTTCTTTATGTCTACTTCTAGAAAGTATACCTCCAATATTTTTGTAGAATATAAGATGTATATTTTGTTTGATAAATTGACTATTTTACTTTCTTACGTATTTTACTTCATATTAATTTTGTTACTGTTATTTTACTTTTTATCAAGTGTTCCCTGGTAAGCAAGGCATGAGGAAAAGCTTTGTGCTAAGGTTTTATTGAGAGGTGCAGTTCCAGGCTGAGGATTAGGGAGGAAAAGGAAGTGAGGAGAGAAGGAAGGAAAGCAAACAGATGTTTATTTGTAATGAAAAATGTCTTCCAGAAAAGCCATGTAGAATCACATTGCCTTAGTAAAGTCCATTGGGAGAAGGAAGGGAAAGATATTTACCTGCCAGAATTCTTGAATTTTCTGTCCTTCATTTAAAAATATTCTCTCCATGGGCATTAAGGTCTTCTGGGTTGTGTTCCGCAGCCTGGCTAGGCAATTGCTGGACAAGCTACATGTTAAATGCCGGGTCTTAGTACTACCACTGAGTCAGAAAGAGATGGAAAGGAATAGAGTCTCTGTGGGTCCAGTTCATGAGACTTAGTATTTGTGTTGCTTTGGCCCACTCTGTGATGATAGCAACAGGGTCTATGTTAAGTTTTATTTTATTTTTTTTTTTTAAATTTTTTTTTTTCAACGTTTATTTATTTTTGGGACAGAGAGAGACAGAGCATGAATGGGGGAGGGGCAGAGAGAGAGGGAGACACAGAATCGGAAACAGGCTCCAGGCTCTGAGCCATCAGCCCAGAGCCCGACGCGGGGCTCGAACTCACGGACCGCGAGATCGTGACCTGGCTGAAGTCGGACGCTTAACCGACTGCGCGACCCAGGCGCCCCTAAGTTTTAATTCTTATCCGAAGGTAGGCTGCCACTGTAGGTAGTGACAGAAGAGGAAATGAAAGAGTGGCATCCACTATTCTCCATCAAGTGAAAGACTGAGACTGAAGAGACAAACTCAGTCTGGTATAGTCCGTCTCTTGTTGCCTTTCAGATCTGCTTACAACCCTTTATGATATTTGGATTTCGCATGAGAACAGGATGCAATCATATCATCTCTAACAGGGAATGCACAGGTTTTATCTCTTTAAAGGTATTCACAAATTTCATGAAACTAAAACTATAGTCTAAAATGCCTCAGCTAGCCATACAGCCAACACTTAAATTTATTGTCTCCTTCTTCCACTGCCCATTTAGGATTGCTCTCTTCCTTGGATATTACTTTCTCTCACCTGGCTTGCTTGCTTTCTAGAGTAACTTAGATGTTAAATTCCAACCCAGAGGAGCATGATTTTTTCAGTTGTGCAGAGATCTATTCACATATTTCACTGGTCACAGAAGTACCAAAAGACATCCAGTGAATCACCTGGGTTCTGGATCGACTTTGCTTCCATTGTGTAGTTGTAACTGTAGGTCTTTTTGATGATTGAAGTCAACTTCCCTTTACAGTTAAATAACTGCTATTCTTTTTGCATGAGAAGCCAAAAGTAATCAGGTGATAGTTTCAGGTATCAACAGAGTTATTATGTTCTATGGTGGAAGTATCCCCCCATGTCTGACAAAGAATCAAGACTTCTATTGGAGCTTACAAATTAAAATTTCGGGGATAGAAAGTTTAAATTCCATGAGTAAAGTTACTAGCTACTGTAGTGACAAGATCATTCCTACTTATATCCATAGGCTTTAGACTCATCTATTCAATTTGGTCCAGACACAAGACATAGTTTTGGCCATTGGTTTAGATCATATCCCAAATCCTGGAAGATAATATTCAAGATTTATGTGTTTAAGCTAAGCTGATACAAAAGCTGAGTCTTTAGCAGTCAGTTCCATGCATCTATCCACCTGTCTGCTTCTCCAATAAATCCTTTAGACCTATCTATTAATGGAACTACTTGGTTATTAAATGAGCCCTTGAACTGAGGCATTATTGTAGGATGACTCCCCCCAAATCTGGTACTCTGTATAATTTCAGTATGTGGTACTGGTAGAGGCACTGATATTCAGTATCAGTTCCAGTAAATAAAAAGTGTCCCTTCCACCGTGGTGGAAATGATCCAATGTCATCAAACTTTCACTGAGTAAGCTATTTCATCTCATCGAACAATTATACCAAATCAGAGATTAAGTATCAATCTGTGCTACAGAGGTTTGGGTAATAATCAGTAGCAATAGATAGATCATTGTAGGTGTGGGAATTCATGTTGCTTGGGCCAGGTACTGGCATACCTCAGAGATACTCCAGGTTTGGTTCTAGACCATGACAATAAAGTGAATATGGCAGGAAAGTGAGACAAATGAATTTGTTGGCTTCCCAGTGCATATAAAATTTATATTTACACTGCATTCTATTAATTGTTCAATAGAATTATGTTTTTATGTACATACCTTAATTAAAATATTTCATTGATAAAAATGCTAATCATCACCTGAGTTTTCAGTAAATTGTAATATGTTTTGCTTATGGAAGGTCTTGTCTTGATGTTGATGGCTGCTGACTGATAAGAATGGTGGTTGCTGAGAGTTGGAGTGACCATGGCCATTTCTTAAAATAAGACAGCAATAATGTTTGCCACATCAGTGGGCTCTTCCTTGCATGAACAATTTGTGTGTAGCATGTGATGATGTTTGACAGAATTTGACCCATCTTTTAATATTGGAGCCAATCCTCTCAAACTCTGCCAATGCTTTACAACTAACTTTATGCAATATTCTAAATCCTTTGCTGTCACTTCAGCAATCTTGACATCTTCACCAAGAGAAGATTTCATCTCAAGAAACCACTGCCTTTGCTCATCCCAAAAAAGCCGGTGCTCATCCACTAAAGTTTTATCATGAGACTGCAGCAATTCACTTCAGGTGAATACATCTTCAGGTCCCACTTCTAATTCTAGTTCCCTTGCTACTTATATCACATCTGCAGTTGCTTCCTTTACTGAAGTCTTGAATCCCTCAAAGTCATCCATGAGGTTTGGAATCAACTTCTTCCAAAGTCCTGCTTATGTTGATATTTTGACCTCTTCCCATGAATCACAGATGTTCTTTGTGGCATCTAGATGTTCTTTATTCGTCTATGGTGAATCCTTTACTTTGCCCAGATACAGCAGATGGAATCACTATCTATGGCAGCTACTGCCTTACAAAATGCATTTTTTAAGTAATAAGACTTGAAGGTTGAAATGATTCTTTGATTCATGGGCTGCATAATGAGTGTTGGCAGGCATGAAAATGATATTAATCTTGTACATTTCCATCATAGTTCTTGGGAGGCCAGGGGCATTATCAATGAACAGTAATATTTTGAAAGGAATCTTTGTTTTCTGAAAAGTCGTTCTTACAATGGGCTTAAAATATTCAGCAAACTATGTTGTAGATAGATAGGCTGTCACCCAGGCTTTGTTATTCCATTTATAGAGCACAGGCAGACTACATTTCACATAATTCCTAAGAGCCCTAGGACTTATGGAATAGTAAAGAAGCATTGACTTCAACTTAAAGTCACCAGCTGCATTAGCCCCTAATAAGAGTGTCGCCCTGTCCTTGGAAGCTTTGAAGCCAGGCATTGACTTGTCCTCTCTAGCTGTGAAAGTCCTAGATGGCATCTTCTTCCAGTGGAAGACTGTTTTGTCTACTTTGAAACTGTTTAGTCTATCCATCTTCGTTACTTATCTTAGCTAGACATTCTGGATAACTCACTGCATATTCTACACCAGCTTTTGCTCCTTCTCCATGTACCTTCACATTATGGAAATTGCTTCTTTCTTTATACCTGGTGAACCAACCTCTGCTAACTTCCCACTTTTCTTCTGTAGCTTTGTCACCTCCCTCAACCTTCACAGAATTGGAGAGAAATAGGAACTTGTTCTGGATTAGGCTTTGGCTTAAGGGAATATTGTGGCTAGTTTGGTCTTCTATCCAAACCATTAAATCTTTCTCCATATTAGCAGTAAGACTGCTTTGCTTTCTTATCATCTGTATGTTCACTGGAGTAGAACTTTTAATTTCCTTTAAGAACATTTCTATTACATTCACAGCTTGGCTAACTGCTGGGCATAAGAGGCCTAGATTTTGGCCTGTCTCAGCTTTTAACACACCTTCCTCCTAAGCTAAATTATTTCTAGCTTTTGATTTAAAATGAGAGACATGTGGGGCACCAGGGTGGCTCAGTCGGTTAAGCGTCTGACTTTGGTTCGGGTCATGACCTCACAGTTCGTGGGTTTGAGCCCTGCGTAGGGCTCTGTGCTGATAGCTTAGAGCCTGGAGCCTACTTCAGATTCTGTGTCTCCCTCTCTCTCTGCCCCTCCCTGGCTGGTGCTTTGTCTCTCTCTCAAAAATTTAATTAAAAAAAAATACTTAAAAAAATAAAAATAAAATGATAGACATGTGACTCTTCCTTTCACTTAAAGACTTAGAGGCTACTGTAGAGTTGTTAATTGGTCTAATTTCAATATAGTTGTGTCTCAGGAAATAGGGAAGCCTTAGGGGAGGGAGAGAGAAGGAAGCAGCCATTCAGTGGAACAGTCAGGACACACACAATATTTATTGACAAGGTTTACTGTCTTAGATAAGCACATTTCATGGTGCCCAAAGAATTATAATAGTAACACCAAAAATTGCTGATCACAGATCACTGTAACAAACAATAATGAAAAAGTTTGAAATATTATGAGAATTGTGAAAATGGGACACAGAGAGACATAAAGTGAGCAAATACTGTTATAAAAATGTCCCTGATAGACTTAGTCATGCAGGATTATCATAAATCTTCAATTTGGTTAAAAATATAATAACAACACTTCAGTACTTGCGAAGTGAAATAAAGCAAAACACAATAAAATGAGGTATGCCTGTGTAGCTTCCAACTATGCCTCTATGATTCTTTCGTTTATAGATCCATTACATAAGCACTACGCTGCCAAGAAGTAGGTTGCAGAGGACAGGTTATTCTGTCCATCCAGTTGAGAGTTCCTTCTATGGCGGCTGCTTTCTGGTAGTCATCTACACAGGATATAAAGACCTCAAGACTATTTGTGCCTGTTTATGTCAGTCTGTTCACTTACTTCTTCCAAAAGCTTCTTTTTCTTTTTTCATTTCATTGTTTTTCTTCAGGCTCCTGGACAAGTAGCAGAGGTATTCATTATTTTCCACAAGTATGTATCTGTATCTATGACTGTTTCTCCCTTCAGATGAAGTGGATGTTCCAGTGTACTGCTCACAAATTTAGCCACTAGAAGAATGTTCCTTCACACCATTTTTAAAAATAACCCTTTAACGGGATTATAATGTATCGACAGATCAATTCCTGCTAGTATCATCATATCATGCATAATTACTTGATGTCCCATAATCAGGTATATAGCATAGTAGCTGCAGCTTAATATATTAATTTAATGAACATTTTTAGCTAAACGACATACCACTAAATAACTCGTTATTAAAAGATGAAGTCACAGGAGAAATATTAAAAATGTATCAAACTGTATATAAAGGAAAATATAGTATATCAAAATTTGCATATATCACAAGTAGGATTGAGAGGAAATTTTATAGTATTAAATACACAAATTATAAAAGAATAAATATTCTAAGCTTTTATCTCAAAAACATAGAGAATAAGAGCAAAATACACCTAAGCCAAGTAGCAGGAGAAAAATAATAAGAGCATTAATCAATGAATTTGAAAACAATAACATAGAGAATAAACACTAAAATAAAGATCTGGCTCATTGAAAAAGATGAAAAAAATTGGCAAACGTCTAGTAAGACTGAGCAAAAGAGAGAAAGAAAATTTGACAACTTAGGTGAAATGGAACCTTTCTTGAAAACCAGAATTTAACTACAATTCACTGAATATGAAATAGATCATTTGTATAGCCCAAAGCTATTAAGTAAATTTAGTTCCTGTAACTACCCATCTTCGTTCCCACAAAGCCCCAGCTCACAATCTATTCCTCAAGCTCTACACTTTAGGGATTTTGGGTTGAAGCAACTTGTACTAGGAATATCTCACAAATGCAGATATTGGAGTTTGATTTTAGTATTGTATTGCTCACCTGTCTTTTGGTAAGTGAGATGATAGTAACTACTTTTTTGTTTGTTTGTTTTTTATTATTTAAAAAAAAAATTTTAACATTTATTCACTATTGAGAGATAGAGACTGAGCATGAGCAGGGGAGGGGCAGAGAGAGGGGGAGACACAGAATCCGAAGCAGGTTCCAGGCTCCAAGCTGTCAGCATAGAGCCCCATGTGGGGCTCGAACTCACAAACCGTGAGATCATGACCTGGGCCGAAGTCGGACACCCAACCGACTGAACCACCCAGGCGCCCCTGTTTGTTTGGTTTTTAAATTTTTTTTTAAGTTTATTTATTTTTGAGAGAGAGAAACAGAGCACAAGCAGGGGAGGGGCAAAGAGAGATATGGAAACACAGAATCCAAAGGTAGCTCGGGGCTCCAAGTTCCAAGCTGTTAGCACAGAGCCCAATGCAGGGCTCAAACTCAAGCCACGAGATCATGACCTGAGCCTAAGCCGACGTTTAACCAACTGAGCCACTCGGGCACTCCAAGATGATAGTAACTCTTGGAATGAAGTAACACCACAACTACTGAAAATTTGACCCATGGTTAATTTTGATGAATGCAAGTGGTATCTAAAGCTTAAGGAAATCGGATGGGTACATCATTTAATCACTATGGAGACAATGATAATTATGGAGATTGTGGTTTGAGATATCTGTTTTAATGAAGTCAGAGAGCTTGGAACATAAAATTATAAGGTCAATGCAGCTAACATAAGGGATGCTATGGAAACCAGACAACTTTTATGGTTTAAAGGAGATTCCAATACACTGCAGACACATAGCAGATTATGATTAAAGACAGGCCCAGATTATAATCATAAGGCTGTCAGGGCCACCATCGATATTAAATTAGCAGTCTCCAAAGATCTTTGATGTCAATGCCAGCATCATAATAGCAAAGTTCATTAAATGGGAAATTTTGAGTGGATGAGCCCAAGATTATTAAATCTCTGAATTCAATATGGAAACAATGCAAAGACCTCCAGTGTCTAGTAAAACATTGTCATTCTCCTGAAATTCACCACCATATTGCCTGTAGGCCAAAAACCAGAATCTGATTTTAGTATATCTCACGTCAGCTGGAAAGCGATTCTATAAATGTGTGAAGGAAGAGGACACCTGGAAGATATGAACTGGTGGTACTGAGTGAACATGCAAGATCATGGACCTTGAAGTATTAGAGCAGGAAATACAGAAAATAAAGCTAAATAGAAGATAATTCATTCATATGAGAGTATTTGCCCATGACTCTGGATTTCAAATGTCAGCATAGGGGCACCTGGATGGCTCAGTCGGTTAAGCATCCAACTTCAGTTCAGGTCATGAGCTCGCATTTCATGAGTTCGAGCCCCGTGTTGGGCTCTGTGCTGATAGCTCAGAGCCTGGAACCTGTTTCAGATTCTGTGTCTCCCTCTGTCTCTGCCCCTCTCCCTCTCAAAAATAAATAAACTAAACTAAATAAAATAAAATATCAGCATAAATACCTATAGCTGGACTTAATTTTAATGAATGGCTCTTTGAAGCCTGAGCCTGAAAACAGCCTGTAGCAAATGAGGGAGAGACGCTGTATATATATATATTTTTAACATAGTATTGAAAGACTCAGAAGATTTAAGGAGTTGTGAAAGTTAAAATGGATTTACCTGTAATGCCTAAGAATGACAAATCTTTCTATTTTTATAAAGTGGGCCTAGAAGAAACTTCTAAATTATATTAAAGTGGTAAGGAATGCTTAAATAAGGGTCACATCTGAACTCTGAGAAGTTCAGTGATGGCTGTCCTCTGTAGTCCAGAGGCTGTGAGAGATCTGCTGGGGAATCAGGGTACCTAATGGGTGATGGGATTCCAGAGTGGCACAGCACAGGTAGAAGAACTTACCTGTGAGAAGCACAGGAAGCATAATCGTGGTTGTAGGCAATAATGCTTTTTTCTATAGGAGAGTAAATCACGATGTCCCTAGGAGTTTGACAGATGGGCACCTGACAAGGATATCCTGTTTTTTTATAATAAATGACTGGATGCTGACAAGCAGAAAGTTGATAGTCCTGCAATAGAAATCATAAAACTCTTAAAGTATATGAAATGTTAACAGTGCTATGTAATTTGGTGATCATGACTAGTATCATCCTTGGAAGAATTTTCTAGAATAAAGAATGGCAATATTACATACAATAAGGTGAATTTTTTATAGCCATAACGTATGCTAAAACTTTTCCCAAGTTATTTCTTTTTTAGTGGCTAAATTTAAGTTGTCTCTAATTTATTGAAAGGTCCGAATGAAATCATCTTGGAAGTGATTTAAAATGCATTAAGAACAATGAATTTAATGAAAATTATTACCATCTAATATATTTTGAATACTTTGTGAACAAATGCAGCCCATCCATTTCTGTGGCCAGGGAACCACAGATGTAGCAGTGACAAGTTCGTTTACTCTGGTACCCAATGTAGTTCAGGTTTCACTCTCCAAGGAAAAACCAACACATTTGATTGTTAGCCCTGAGTCAGCTAACCAGAAAAGTAAATCTGCTTTATAAAATATGATGTTCTTCAAGTCAAATCTATAGGACATAGGATTATCCCTGTGCCCTGGATTATATCTGCTATCACTGTACTCCATTAGCAATGGGAAGACAGCGTTGACTGAAATCGCATCTTGCCCTAGACAGTATTTTCATCACATTTTTAGGGGCCTTCACAAAGTTATCTTTAGGAATTTTCAGGAATGTTTATTTACACTCAAACATGAAGCTATATTGAATAATTAAGTATCTAACTATCCATTGCTGGCAGAAACGTTGAATCTGTCTATACACAAATGAATAAGGAAATATCTCAGTAATGGGAAAGAGCAGCTGCAGAAGTTTACTAAAGGTGTGCCTACACTTGCTTTGGTGTTCTAGTTTGTATCTATGGACATGGAAATGTTAATCTATTCGTGACCACCTCCCAGTAGAAATAATTAACCTCTAACAAGCATAGTAAACATATGGAGTCTTTTATTTATTATTTGCTTTGTCTCAGATACAATTTATAAAAGTTTGATCATTTCAAGTAGTTGAAGTTAGTATCTGTGAGATAATAGAATGAATGAATATATATATATATATATATATATATATATATATATATATATATATATCTCCCCAGTTCCTGGCACAGAGCTTATAAAACTCTTATTTCCTAAGTGATAAGAACATTAAGAATATCTGTTGTTCTAATATTTATCTTTGACCCAATTCCTGACATGAGGCTTCTGAAACCCTTGTAAATTCCTAACAGCATTAGGAGCAACTTTTGTTCTATTGATGTGATTCTTGGTGGGCTTGTGGATGGAGACTGGTCATCAGAAAGATTAAGTCATGATTAGAAATGAGAACTTTGAATTCTCAGTCATGTTTTCCATCTTCCAGAGAGGGGACAGAGGCAGAAAATGGAGGTAATAGTTGATTATGCCTACATGAGGAAGCCTTCATAAAATTACAATAGTAGGGGGTCTGGAATGCTTCCAGCTTGGCCAACACATCCACACTGGGAGGGTGATGTACCCCAGCTCCATGGGGACAGAAACTCTTGCATGAAGGATTCTTACAGAACCCTATTTATCTCTTCATCTGGCTGTTCATCTGTATCCTTTATCATATCTTTTAATAAACTGATAAACATTAAGCAAGTGCTTCCTGAAGTTCTCTGAGCTTCTCTGGCAGATTCACCAAACCTGAATAGGAGATGGTTGGAGGCTCTGATCTGTAACTATTTGGTCAGAACTATGAGTGGTAACTGACATCTGAAATGGAGGTAGGGGGCAGTCTTGGGCACTGAGCCCTTACTTGTGAGATCTGATGCTTCTCCAGGTAGATAGTGTCAGAATTTAAAACTGTAGAACACCCGCCTGTGTCGAAGACTTGCTTGTTGTGGGGGGAACAACACACACACACACACACACACACACACACACACACACACAGTGAGCAGAAGTGTCAGAAGTGTTCCGTGGGAGTGGTAAAGGAGATTCTCAGGGAAGAAAGGCATAGTAGGGAAGAACTGTGTTTTTCTTTACATAGGAAGGAAAAATCTAAGTTTTTCCTTCACAGTTTCCCAATAGGAAATAGAAATATGCTATCACTGGAATGCATGAAATTATCACATTAAAAATGATCAGAATACTATAAAATATTCTGGTTAGAAAAACTCTAGCTAAAGAAATATCAACAGCAATAGAATTTTATGCAATTAAGTATACAACTACATGAAATTATACTAATAAAAATAATCTATCAATTATGTACTAAGAGAGTGATCTTAACTAGCTACAGCTTCTCCTCAATTAATTTTACAAATTGAAGGAGAATCAATACTTTTCTGGGAAATCCCTTTGTTACTATCCACTGTATCACCAGGTACCAGGATTGCTACATCATGCAAAAATCCTCATAGCTAATCCATCACTTGCTCAGCTGTAGCCTGAGGAAGGATGTAACAATGATGTCATGAGCTATAGAAGCCTTCTCCAAGAATTGGTAGCATCCAAAGAAATGCAGGTATACAGTCTCATTTGGAACAAGAAGAAAATTAATTCCACCCACACAACAGGTTCTCAGACACTTGGCCTCTGTGTTGGCAAGAAGAAAAAAAAAAAAATCAAGCATTTGTATTTTGTAATTGGCCCAACTTTAATGGGAGACATTCACCAGCAGAGCAGGATAACATGATAGGATTTTGGTAAATGGCATGTTATTTCATAAAGAGTTCTGCTCAAGGTAATTTATAAGAAAGAGGAAGGCTTACCTAAAGCTATCACTCAGGATTATATCAAGTCAAATCAATTTCATAGTTCCTGTAAATTTTATTGATGTCTTTACAGCTTTTGTGTTTCATTGAGTTGAAATAACAAAAACATCACTGAGATGTCTCCATTTTAACTCCATTTTAAACTCAAATTTTATCCTCTTAATTTCTTTTTTAAAGGAAAAGGTTTGCTTCCATTTCAGGCTCTCTGAATATAGCAATAGAAACTATTGTACTAAAGAGTATTCTGACAACTTTTATAATTTAACTGGAGTGTGGGTAGAAAGCCAAGGGACTTGTTCTTCCTGTGTGAATGTAAAGATGATTACAGTATTTGGTGCTTGTGTTTAGGATGGTGAGTGAATCAGAAAGAGGCCTTTACATGCTGTCTGTGTAGAAGCTGTGTTTGGGAAAGTTTTAGCAAATCATATAACAGAGTCTGTCACCAAACTTGTTCTGCTCTAGGCCTTGGGACAAGATCAGCTTTGCAACTCACAGTTTTCCTTTCATTTCCCCTTACTTATAGCCTCAGTGTATTTTCAGGTAATAATTATATTTCTTACAGCTATAAAATAACATTTTGCTTTGTCACAGCCTACCTCACCAAATAATAGCTGATGAGGGCTTTGACACTGCTATTCTTTTCCTGTAGAATCAAAACTCAGAGAAGCAAAGTTTTCATTTCCAAAACTTGATTGTCACTACTCAAAACAAAGACCCATGTTACTTTGTAATGTTAATATTTTTATCTGCTTTTAACACGTGTATCTATATTCTAATTCCCCATGCCCTTCAGTGTTTTCTTAACGATTAATTTTTTAGAATAAATTGTCAGGAATGGAATTATTTGATTAATAGTAGGAACATTTAAACAACTTTTGATATATATTTTATCCTTATTAAAACTAATATTTTAGTTATCAAACACTTAAAATAGAGAAATATGAAAATAAAACTGCTACCTAACACACATCAGTGAGATTTTATTTAATAAATTGTAACATTTTGCATGTTTAATTCAGATATCCTTTTTTTCTTTTAAAACAAAATGTTAGAGACCTCAGGTCCATGCTTTCAAACAGTTCATTTTCTGGTCTTCACCTTATGTTCTTTCCTATAGATGGTGTGTATCATTCTCAGGCATGTCTATGTATTTTACTGCATTTGTATGTATGTGCCCATATATAGTACACATTACTGCTTAAAGAGTTTAAATATGCATAAATGGTATCATATTATCATAGTGTCTCTTTTAGCAACTTCACTTTTGTCTTTCTACATAAAATTGCTTTTTTTCATTAATTTCTATTGATTTTTGCTCTTATTTTTAATTTTTTATGATCACCTTCTTTAGGTTTACTCTGTTTTCTTTTTCCTATTTTTTTAACCTTTATTTATTTTGAGAGAGACAGAGAGAGAAAGACTGCTAGTGAACAGGGGAGGGACAGAGAGACAGGGAGAGTGAGACTCTCAAGCCGGCCCCACACTCTGTTAGCACAGAGCCTGATGCAGGGCTTCATCTCATGAACTTTGAGGACATGACCTGAGCCAAAATCAAGAGTCTGACACTCACCAACTGAGCCACCCAGTCTTCTCTCTTTTTCCTAATTTCTTGAGTTAAGATTCGTCCTCCATATTTATTATTTTCTGATTTAAACATTTAAGACCAAAGGGTTTTTTGAATTGTGAAACTGCTGTTTTATCCACATTTAACAAGTTTGGACATATTGCGTTTTCATTGTTAGTTTAGTTCTAAATATGTTTCATTCTCTATGAAAACTTCTTATTTGGTCTGTTGTTTTGATTTGGAAGATTTTACATGATTATCTTTATTCCAAATATCTTGAGGAGTGGATGTTAGCTTTCAGTTGTTGATTCCCTACTTTTAAACTTATGTGACTTTGGGTTATTTCTATGTGATTCAGATTCTTTGATATTTCTTATGACATGTAATCTAGTACTTGATTAATTTTTATATGTCTCTTGTATGCAGTAGTCAGTAGTACTTTGAAAGAAAATATTTCTAGCCTTTACCAGTTGGCATGAAGTTTAGATTGTACTGTATTACCATGTTCTTATAATAACCATGACTCAATGTTCAGTTGCATGCACTATTATGTAGAACTGGTATGAAATACATTTTTGTTTCATTAACCGATTAAGATTTTGGTTTTTTGTGTTACTATAGGATTATAAGTCAATTCCGATATTGTGGATATGGGGTGATATTGGTATAGTCCTAGAAGTGAAAAAGGTGACAATTGATGTTATACATTAACAAAACACTTAATAAAACTATCAGCTGCTATAACTTGCATGTTATTCATATATTCAATGAATGTGTAGCACTAGGAGAAGTAGTTGAAAATTTAAGCTCTATTGGTATGTATTGATTGGTATTAGCCAGCCATTATGAAATAGACCCAAGGAGTGTATATTTAAAAAGTATTTTATTTCCTTTGTCCTTTGGTACAAGGTTCTATACTAGTCCATCACATCAACTTGTTAGTTGTGCTGTCATTGGAAGCTTCTATATCCTTACTAAATTCTGTCTACATTTTAAGCTTGTTTATTTATTTTAAGAGAGAGAGAGAACATGCAAGAGAGTAGGGAAGGGACAGTGTCGCGACCGGCGCAACAAACGCCGAGATCAGGGTCCTGAGGGTAGGGGAATGTAAGAAAGAAAAGAAGAGAAGCCAGTTTGGGAACAGGAGGGTCCCCTAGGCTGATGGCCCAAGTGATGGCTTTATTGCTGCCGTACACAATCTTTTATATCAAGACTCTTATGGGTCAGGTCATTCTAAGAATAAACAGGTTTCACATGATCACTGCCAACCAAAACATTTAGTTCTGTGTACATTGTGAACTTTCTAAACGGGTCACAGCAAGGTCCTGTTGATAGATTCCTAGCAAAACACAGTTCCCATGTTTGTTTCTATTTGACCCGGGGTAGAAAGGGGGGTAACATTACTGCCAACACCCACAGACCACAGGCTTCAGGAATTAGATTTCTCAGCCTTGACAAGGCTTTCGTATGCCTTTGCAAGTGGGGGAGTGGGAGGGGGAACCACTGGGTTGGCTGAGTCAACAGGGAGCCGTTGCTCAACCCGGTCTCAGCCTGGCACCGGGGTCCGGCCTCCCACAGACAGAGAGAAAGGGAGAGAGAGAATCCTGAGCATGCTCCTCACTGTCAGTGCAGAGCCTGATGTGGGTCTCAATCTCACAAACCGTGAGATTATGACCTGAGCCAAAACCAAAAGTCGGACACTTACCCAACTGAGCCACCCAGGTGCCCCTAATTTCTGTCTACTTTTTAGATGATTATTTTAAAATCTCTCACTGTGTGAATAGGTAAATATTTCTTGAAGAGAATCTAAAATGTATTAAGAAAAAAACATACATGACAAATTGGGTGTTAGTGATGTTACAAACTTCTGTTGATCAGAAGACACCATCGAAAGAATAAAAAAGCAAGCCAAAGAGTGGGAGAAAAATCTCTGCAATACAAATGACACATCATTCAAATCTGGAACACACAAAAATTGTTGCAAATCAGTCAGAAAAATAATAATTCAAACTCAGAGAAAAACATGTATAAAAGACTTAGAGACGTTTTACAAAAAAGACATCCAAATAGCCGATGAACAAAGACATCCAAATAAACAAAAAGCCAAATAAAAGCCTTTTCACATTTAAAAAATGTGAAAGGTATTAGTCATTAGGAAAATGCAAATCAAAATCGTAAGATATTACACCCAAAGTGGTTAAAATAGGGAAAAAATACTGCCATGCACTGTTGCAGGGAGTATAAATTTATACAACCTCTTGCAGGATAAGTTAAAGTCCAGATAATGATGCCCTGTGACCTGGCTGTCCCAGTCTCACAATAAGATCTTTGAGGATTCCTGCTTTAGGTAAAAGGAAACTCTCCCAATGTGGTAAGGTAGGCGAATCACAGGGTTTATCTCTTTTGCTTCCTCTCTCTCAGGAATAACTGTTCTGTACTACCTACTGTCCAATATCTTAGAAACTTTGTTTCAAATATTTAACTGGCTTTTAGTTGCTTATTGGCAGGAAGTTAAATTGGTCCATATTAATCATCCATCTTTGCTAAAAGCTTATGTGTGTAACTTTTTGTGGGCTAACTGCTGTGACTGTTCCATCTTCCTGCTGGGTCATAGCACATGTAGCTGCTGTTACCCTAATGGCACTCTGGTGGGATGACATGTGTCTCAGTTCTAGGAATTTTTGCCAATAATTTAAAGCTGCTAATTCATACATAATTGGTTTGTTATTTTGATATTTGAATTTGCCTTTTCTTTTCCCGGGAGGTCATCAAGAAACTGAAAGTTTTCCTTCCACATATTTGATGAAAAATATATCTCATTGTAAAGCACATGTTTATATTTCTCCCAAAAGGAGACGTAAATTTCTAACTGATAACTGAGTTTTAGTTTGGGGGTTTTCAATGAGACCACATATCTGAACTTGCTTTCCTTATGTTTTTATGTGTTGGTGACATTAGAAAATGCTATTTTTGTGTATTATTAAATTTTATGATAAAACAATAGAAAGTGCTTTGGATTGCTTATTAAAGTGCTATAAAACTAAAGCTGTTTCTTAATTTTTTATGAATATGAGTAAGCTAATAAAATGTGTGATGCCAAAATGTAAAATAATGGTAGTTTAATTTTTTAATCAGGTTTTTTTTCCTTCTTATTTTATTCAGGAGAGAACCAAATGGTGTAGTTTTTTTGATATTTTGTTGCTGTCATTCTTCATGTAGAAGCAGTATATATATATAATCAGGGTATCATTGAGCAGCCCTTGTAATCAAAAGTGACTCAGATAGAAACTTACTAAAGACCCTGCATTGTTTTTCTTTTTAATTTTACCCCTTTGTTTACCAAGACCCTGATGGCAAAATAATTGAGTAGCTGAAGTTGATTTGGGGTGCACTCCCATTGATTCAACTCTTTCTTCATTTAACCCCTGGGGTAGCATGCACTCCATGTGCCTCTCCAGGATTCCCAATTGGTGTACCCAGGGCCACATAAGTAGATATAAGTAGACATTGTTCCTTTGTGCTTTCACTTGTCTTGTCCTCTACAATGTGGAATATATGGAATCTCATAAGCATAGTTAAGTTTCAGGTTAGCTGTCACTAATGTTTTAATACAGGGTAAGCAATTTTCTCGGTAAATGGCCAGATAGTGAATATTTTCAGTTTTGAGGACATACTGTCTCTGTTGCACCTACTCAACGCTGTCCTTGTGACACAAAAGCAGCCATAGACAATTTGTAAATGAACAGACATGGCTATGTTCCATTAAAACTTTATGTACAAAAATAGGCAATGAGCCATATTTGGCTAATGGACCATAATTTGCCAAACACGTTTAATAGATCATGCTTCCAAAAGTGGTATGTTGGGATTTTAACACAGACCTCTGGGCCACACTATAATTCAAATTTTAAAAGGTGAGGCTTTAATGTGACATTAATAGAACTATAGGTCATATTCTTAAGCCATTTAGCATCCAGGACAAAACATATTGTGATAGTTGAGAAATGTTAAAAAATAACAGAATGTGTAATGGTCAGATACAAGGGTTTGGTAAATTATTTAGCCTCCCATTTAAAAGAAGCCTTGTTGTTTTGCAAAATGATGTCCTAATATAGACTCTTAGTGTCCATGTTGCCTGAGTGGAAAAATGATCTGCCTAAAAATATCCACATGAAGATCCTATATAAGCCATAAATCTCAATGGGATGTAGGGACACAAGAATGATGTTCTGTTAACTAACTTTGAGGAATAATTGTAATTTTCTGCCCAACAAAGGAATGATTCTCTACTGGCTAATATTTTTATGTCTGTGGCTGTATATTGACTGTAGGATTGCATTTTTTTTTAATTCCAGCTTGAATAGATTTTTTTTTCCTTTGGAAGTTGTCAGAAATGCCATGAGTTTTCAAATAAGACTAAAACTCTTCTACTAAAAAGTTGTATGATGGATTTGAAGACTACATTCAAAGGACAGATACATGGTTTCAGGTGAATTTGGGGGAAAAAATCAATCAAGCACCGTTTTCTGGTATACTATCACTTTCATTCAAGTCTCTTTGTGTATGTAGCTTTGCAGTAAAGTATTCCAACTGAGATATATTTGGCCATTGTAACAACATTCTTTTGACTAAATCCAGGTAACTTAACAAGTTTCTTAAAACTACATACAAGAATTGAAAGTATTACTAAGCCATTTAGAATGTTTTTTAAAAAGCATATTCAAAGATTACAGTGGTCACTCGGCAGGAACATTCCATTTCTTATACCACTAAGAATTCTGTGAGCTTTTATAATACCGGGTAGGTCAGGATCTCAAGTAATTTTTCAAGTCATTTCACAGTAATTCCAAAGTTATACATTTATTCTTGAAATTAATAGCATGTCATAAATCCTGGCTTTCATTTTTGCTTAATAACCCATGCCTTCACTTATTCAACAAATGCATCATGAACCTACTACGTGTTATAACTTAAAAAGTCAAGGATGAACAGATCAGATGTAATCTCTTCACTAAGAAAATTAACATTCAAGTTGGAAGCATGAGACAATAAACAGGTAGAAAAATAGGTGTAATAACGAGAATATGATGAATGCCATGAAGGAAATGAAGACATGACATTAGAGAGTGTGACAGTTATTGGACCCAGTACCACCCAATAAATGAGGTGATCAGCAATTCCTCTAAGGAAACATGCAAAACGTGAAGCAGCATGTTGAAGTTTATTTTCTAAGGAGTTTTCCAAAGGAATAGGAATTTCCTAAGAAATTAGAACTATTTCATGAAATCAACAACCTATGGGAGAATGAAAAACCCTTTCAATATTTAAAACTAGAATAAAATGATTTATGGTTTCCTTTAACTTGGATTCTATAGTTTCTCAGCCCTCTAATCCTATGGACAGTCCCACAATAATCCTTTATTCGTGTATCAACCTGAAGAAGGTTTTAGGTCTCTCAGCCACATGCTGCTCTAAGTGAGGGGCTGAGAATCAAGAGGGCATTAGACCACACAGCATCTTTCTCCCTGAGCACTCTGGTTTTGTTCAGACCAACAACAAATGGTAAGTTCTGTCAATCTGCTATCAAGAGACAGAGCCTAAGCCATTACAGAATTGTTGCTTTTGGAATGTCAGAGTTTCATGTTACTCTTCTGAAACGGAGTCAAGATTCAGGACTTCATCTCATTTTTGATTTAACTATACCCCATGCTAATCCATGTGTGGAAAATGGCAGTCACTCTAGAAAGCTTGTTCATACTGTTCCCTTGAATATCTAAATACCTGCAGGGCACTTTCAAATCTAATTACTGCCTTAATTTAACAGCTAAAAACGGGAAACACTGTGAACAAGTCACATCTCTGCGAGGGCGTGGAACACACAATGGCAGATACATCAACCAGGATTGTATTTTTCTACAAGTGACAGACAATCTGGAAAATGATGTCTTAAATTTTTAATCAGTTTATTTTCTTCTTGTACATAAGAAGTTGGTATTTTACTGTCATCCTCATGGAACCATTAAAATCCAGCTTCCCTCAAGCCTTCTGTTCAGTCTTCTACAGTAAGTGGCTTTTTTCTCAAGTTTTCACCTCATTTGTTTTTCTTTTCTTTTTTTCAAAATTTTACACTGGCATTAAACAAAATATAATCAACATTTGAGAAGACACATTCTCAAAAAAGTAGAATGCCATTGCAGGCTATATAGTCACAAAACTTTCTAAAATCCAATTAACCGTAGGCAACAAAGAGAAAAATACATGTACTATTTGTACTTAGAGTTGACGTCAGTGTTGTATGAAACTTGACAAAGCATAGTTAGTACTGGCTACTGAGGAACCAAAAGGCAGAGCCTTGAAAGCTTGCAGGACTAGAGATGAAAGAGACCAAGGCTTCTTGAGATAGCAGGCATCCCTTAGAAGCTTTTGATGGCAAAGAAGGGAGAGCAAATAGTGGAGTTAACGGGTTCCACTAGGCCTTTTCTTCACATCGTCCCACCGGTAAGGGAGAGGGACACCTCCTAACTGCCAGATGCTGGTGACATTTAGAGTACCCACATGGTCAGCACTGATATCACAGGTGGTGGAGAGCTTCATTAACCAGTTGGCGGGAAAAGAAGTCCAGTCTCCTATCTTAACCTTTTCTGACACTAACCCGGGAGTTAGGGGGTACCTTTTACAACTTCATAGGGTGAAAGTCTAGGTTAACCACATAGCCATTGCTGGGTTGAATGGGGTGAGAGCCCCAGGTTTTTTCTGCAGTGTATGGCTGGACTAGAGTAGTTATTGTCTAAAAGTCTTCTGTTTTACTAGACTGCCCTAGCTTGTTCCCTTGGCTTAAAAAAGCAGACTTTTCTGGTGCTTTTTTTTTTCCTACCATGTACCTGTTGGCCTTTACAGATTGTTATCATCTTCAGTTCCCACTGTGGGATATAAGAGGCAAAAAGAAAATCCAGGGAACACAGCACAATGTCATTCCTCAGGTTGCAAGTTTCTTAGTCAGTCTGCTTTGTTTTCTCTACCTTTTAGCATCTTTTAATGATTGTTTTATACATAATGTTTTATATATAATTTTCTGTTGTACTTAGAGGAATAGGAAAAACTACATCTACTGTAACCTCTTGGAAACAGAAGTTGGCTACAGTCATGTGTATTTTTATATCTGGGAAGTAGATTTATTAATGTTGAAAACATTTTTTTTAATTTTTGTTAGGAGTCCCTGTTGTTTAACACACTATATGCAGAAAAGATTCAGACATCCAAAATGTTAGTTTCAATTTTTTTTACTATACTATAATATGTTAGATTTTCCAAAAAAAACAACAACAACAACTTCCCCCCACCCCCCTAAGGCTAATGGCAAGTCCTGGAGATGAGTATTGAGAATATCTGAAACAAATTACTCACATTTTAAATACATGAAGGAATGCCTTTTTAGTATACACTGTTTCTTACAGATAAACTTCTGCTTTACTCTTATGTTGCCTCCCCCCCTAAAGGAATTCTCTGTCATTAGATAGAAGATAGAAGTGTTGAGGTCAAGCTCACTGAAGGAAATTTGCCGTCATTCCTTTGCACACTCACTGATTTTAGAATGTTTGGTTGAGGGTCAGAGCATCCCCATTCTAATGCCATGCTTGACCTTTAAAAGGAATGATGTGTATTATTAGTTCTGCAGTGCATTTCCCTCCACATATTAATGTCCCTTGAAATCCAATGTGCCTTACACTTGTGGTGAGGTGATGATTGTCATCGCCTGCTCACGTGCAGTGTAAGATCAGAATGTCCAGTTTGGGTGTCAGTGGCTTAGAAGAGAATCTCACAGACAATACCATAGCCCTCTTGTATTTCCTGGGAATCAAAAGACTGTGGATGAGGTGGAACATGTGGGGAAGTGGAGGGCTGTGCTTTATCCCCAAATTAAGAAAGCAAGCAGGCTGACTTCCTTCAGTTGTGAAGCCACCTTAGGAGTCACCTCTAAGGCCTTTTAGTGCTTCTATAGATTATTTTAGGAAATTCTGTGCCACCGATGCTTTTGATGGAACAGAGGTTGATATTTTGTGAAAATTGTGGGCATTCATGACTCTAGATAGAAAAATATGTCTAGATTCCAAAGATTACAAATTTGAACCTCTAAATATGAAGAAATTTTTAGGAAAATTTTAATTTATTTCACATATATTTTTATGCATGTACAGAAGTAATATGGGATAAAATTCCACAAAAATATATCTTTCATTAAGTATAAAGTAAAATTTTGTGGTAAGAAAATGTGAAATAGTTCAATTGACAGTATGTTTTTTTTTAACAGATCTTAATAATAGACCATTTCCTTGATAGCATTTTAAAATATATGTATAATCTTCTGTCTTGAGCTTAGAGAATCTTGATTAATTATTTAAGGGGACTTCCCAGAAAACAATAGATGCTTTTGTTTGGAGTCCTCGATTTTTTTTGCATGTGTATATCTATCTATCTATCTACACATATACACATATATGTTAATATAACCTATTGTAAGATATATATGTATCTTGTATGTTATTTATACAATATATATTATTTATACATTATATGTTCTGTAAAATATTATATATATATATATATAAAACTAGTTTTCTAGATGTGTGTCATTTCCCTCAATAGCTGCTACAGGTTGTTACTTAAGTTAGAAAGTTTTCAAAGTATAGTTTTATTAATCTCTTAGACCAAACTAAGCCTAAATACATGGTAGTTGTTTAATAAACACCCATTGAATGGAATATACACAGTGGCTTCATTTCCACATCGCTCAAGAGAGGCAACCCAGCAATGGTGTTGAGCAGGAGAGGCAGCCTTGCTGGGACTGTTACACGCACATCATACTATATGTCACTCTTCTGTATTTATCCCTTCATTTTTTTTACAAATGGTATTGATTGTCATTATCTTAACTTAGCATGATTTTCATGTTGCCAAAGTATTCTGAATCAGATTTATTTTCTTCTGATGTTGTCGTTAAGTTCTTGCTTTGTATATTAAACAATAAGAAGTGTATCTAAAGAATTAAGCTGAAGTATTCCCATCCTCAGGTGAACTCTTTTAACAGCCTGTCTATTTCCCTTGGGCCCAAATTCCTAGGCAGTGAAACCTCTGCTTTATTCTTGTAGCAGTTATCATAGACTAACGGCTTCATGCATGTGGAACAACAAACTACAAATCTGACAGATTTGTCGGAGAATCAGGAGGAGAGAAGGTGAACACTTAAAAAGAAAACTTTGTTTGCATAAAATGGATGTCTATCAGATGCTGTCCAGCCTCATAATTAAATTTCTCAGGTCCAAAGAAGGTTGGGAGGGACTAGACATGTTTTACACAAGGAAATAGTTACCTCTTTGAAGCACTTTTTAAAAACTCCGTGACTACAAAAAAATCACACAGAAAATACAAAATTATAAGTGATTTACCTTTTGCTACTATACAAAGGTACATTTAGGTCAACAGAAAAAGTGTTGATCTTTTTCTCCCTCAAATCGTAGTTTATTCACCATATAACATATTTGGTTTATTCACAGTGGCTCAGTATGAGATTCAAGTTTTCAGCTATTTTTCCAGAAAACAGGAAATGGAGTAGATTAGATATAAACAAGAAGGAAAAATACACAGTCAGTGAAGCTCTCAACTTTTAAGGCACTGGGTTTTTTTCCTTTCTTTCTCTCTCCCTTACTGTCTCTCTCTCTCCCTCTACCCCCTGCCTCCCTCCCTCTTCCTGGGTATTTCTATTCTCCACCTTTCATTCAGGACTGCTCATTATTCTTTTTTTAAATGACAAGGGCCATTCCAGCCTTATTAAGTGGAAACTTGACCGAGAGCAATGAAAAGGTCACCTGTAATTCAGGCTACAAGTGATAAAAATTCAGGGGTTAAGATCAACAGACACTGGGAGGAAAATTGAAAAAATAGAGATAAAGATTTATAGACATGAGGCTATTCAAAAAAGACCAAGCACTGCCAGTTGCTGAGAAATCAAATTGATGGCCAGAAAATAAGATCAGATTAAGAAATATGAGGTTGGAAGGGCCTCCTGAGGCACAGGCAAGGGACACTGAAATATATTTTTAGCCGATTATGAAGGGTCTGGGAATGGATAGCTCTAAAATCCTTTTACACTACATCACAATGTGTCACATATTCCTTGAGAAACTCAATTACCAAACATCCCAGACAACATGAGTGCTTCTTGTTGAAGTGAGAAAAACTTTGAAAGTGACATGAAATGCTAAATTAGCTTTCAGGGTTCAGGAAAGTAGTTTATAAGTAGGCATAAACCCTGATTTCCTTCAGCACAAGAAGCTCATATCTACCGACAAGTACCTGTTACTTGTGAAAGGTAACTAAATAGATTTAAAAAAAAGTTTTAAGATGGTTCTGAGCCCTTAAAATGCATACAGATGTGCATTTTTATTTATAATTATTTAAGGCCTCTCTTCTTTAGTGTATCTTTCCTCAGCTGTAATTTACCTGGGAGAGGTGCTTAGAGGCTAATCAAAAGTAAACAAGTCCAGGGGCGCCTGGGTGGCGCAGTCGGTTAAGCGTCCGACTTCAGCCAGGTCACGATCTCGCGGTCCGTGAGTTCGAGCCCCGCGTCGGGCTCTGGGCTGATGGCTCAGAGCCTGGAGCCTGTTTCCGATTCTGTGTCTCCCTCTCTCTCTGCCCCTCCCCCGTTCATGCTCTGTCTCTCTCTGTCCCAAAAATAAATAAACGTTGAAAAAAAAATTAAAAAAAAAAAAAGTAAAGTCCAGGAAACATATATATTGAGAAAGTACATTGTGTATGAAGGGGAGTGGAGAAGAATTTTTTTAAGAGTTGGAACAAATCAGAATTATTGAAAAAATATTAGAGGGAAGAAACTAATATATCCTAAGAGCAATAATGTATGAGAATAAATTAAGGCAATAATTAACTTCAATCCAATTGCTTGAAACTCTCCTTTGCCTTCAAATATCCTCTCTCTCTAGACTTGATTTAGGTACATGACTGTCCATAATTAACAGTGTAATTTGAAATCCCCAAACACCCTTGCATCTAGGCATGGTGTCAAGGCTAAGTTCTGATCAGTGGGACAGAAGCAGAAATAATATGCGCATCCTCAAGAATCTGTCTTTAAAGATGATTTGCTCATTCTTCTCTCCTTCTTGTCTTCAACGGCATCATCATCGCTTCCAGACTTCTGCAGCTGCCAATCGACCCCTACATCATGCTCTAGCTCCCATGGGGGCTCCAGTTGCTTTCTGGCTACATCAGTTATCTTCCTTCCCTAGTCCCTTTGGCTCTCGAGGTGGTACATCTTACCATCTCAAGAGGATCTGGGTACCTCAGTGTTATTTCCTCATTATAGCTCTGCATTAAAACATCTTAGTTTGAGCCACCCTTTTCCTGCAGAGACCCTGAATGACACAAATAATAGCCATAAGGTTTTTTTGTAAGGCTTAAATAAATTAACAAACATGAAATGAGTGGAATTGTGCCTTGATTATAGTAAACCTGCAATAAATGTTAGTAATTTATCCATGGAAAACATGTAACCAGTAAGCAATACTGCATCCCTCATGAGGATCTTCTGTAGACTAAAGCTGTGTTATCTATGAAGTGTTTTTCAGACTTCCTCACATATAGTAGGCACTCCACGCTATTACTTTTACTGAAGGGTTTAATTGATTCTATGTACACAGAGTTAGTTTGTGTGAGCTTTAGCAAGATGATAAATTCAAAGCAGAACAGTGAGGGAAAGAAAGTGTTTGTTTCACCAAACAAATACATATTGGTTTCTGTAACTAGGCTATAAATGGCAATTAAATCAAGTGGAGTTGGTTTTGCTCCCAGGTGGGTGCCTGAGAACTCGCTGGTGTGGCAAACAGAGAAATGACTAACACTCTGTTCACAAAATGGCAGACTCATTGCATGGGTGGTAAGAATGAGGGATGGTATGCAAGGGAAAGCACAGAGTGACCTTTGATCCAGTTGTAGAGAAGGTAGATTGTCAAACTAACCCCAAGTACCTGCAGGCAATTGCAAGAGAGGGGGAATTAGAGTTTGACATAGTATTCCTTGGCAGGTAGGGTCGATTTCATAGAAAGTCCATACTCTCACGATACAAAGGCAGTTGCTGGGTCCCAACGCAGAACAGCTGCCTGAGCAGGTTCACTGAGCAGTGGAAGCCAAAACTCCTGCAAGCAACATGCCTCCCTGGAACTGATGAGAGAATTGGATTGGAGAACCCAATCTCCAGCAAGGTACAGAGGCCTGAGTGGGCCAACCTGGCAACAGAGAAGGCGAACTAAAAGCCAAGGAGGGAAACCTTAGGATAACATTCAGTCATTCTCGAAAATGTGTCAGAGCATAAAAGAATGGTCTCTTTATGTAAATTTTGAGAGGTTCTGGGCTTCATTTCATTGAAGGTTAGAAGTGTTAAAGGCATAGCCTAGTTGGGGCTTCAGTCAGAAGCTGTTATGGGTTGAATCATGTCCTTCAAAATTTTATATATTGAAATCCTAATCCCCCAGCATCTCATAATGTAATAGGAATGTGATAAGGTCTTTACAGAGGTAATCAAGTTGAAATAAAGTCATTAGGGTGGACTCTAATCCAATGTGACTGGTGTCCTTATAAAAAGGATCAACCTGGAGACAGACCCGTAAACAGGGAGAACAGTATGTGAACAGGAGGCAGAGATTGGAGTGAGAGACCTACAGGCCAAAGAACATGAATGATTGACAGCAAAGCAGCAAGTGAAATGAGAGGCTCGGAACAAATTCTTCCTCCCACGCCCTCAGAAGGAACCCAACTCTGCTTACACCTGGATCGCGCCCTTCTCATCTCCAGAGCCGTGAGCAATCCATTTCTGTCATTTAAGCCATAAAGTCTGTGGCAGTTTGTTCTGGCAGCCCTAGCACGCAAACACAGAAGCTGACAACAAAGTCCACGTATTCGTCAAGAGTATTTTAAATAAAAGTGATCAAAACAAAACACAATCCCTCACTTTATCATAAACTGTAGCAGGAAACTTGTAAGATCGGGCAAATGAAAAGTCTAGGAAATGTGCAGGTCCTGAGAACATCTCGATTTATGCAGTTAACTAACGCTATCAGCGTCTGTGCTGGCTCGTTTCCCTGGCAAGTTCTGCTGAAATGATAGAGAAGATAGAACCTCACCAGCTTGCAGGCTTCAGAGAGCTCCTACCAGCAAGCAAAGCCCAACAGCTTCTTTTCCAGGATTCGTTCAACATACATGTTATATCCCATGTCGTCCTGCATTACTTAATTATTACCCATTACTTTACATGTCTGAGACACTTGGTAAGAGGTAAATGGATGAGAATATGTGGAAAAATTAATATTGATTCAGTGTGGTATTTCTCCATTTACTATGCTATCTGCTGTTCTAGCAACAAATAGGGATATTTTCATTTGAGAATGAAAATTCAGCATAAGAAATAAAGGAATAACAGGTCAGGCAGGAAAGATGAATTTTTTTGTTTACTTAGGTTGTTGTCAGATTCTTAGAAGTATCTTCTCCATCAAGAGGAGGCTTTTAGGGATGCCTGGGTGGCTCAGTCGGTTAAACATCCGACTTCAGCTCAGGTCATGATTCATGATTTGTGAGTTCCAGCCCCACATTGAGCTCTGTGTTGACAGCTCAGGGCCTGGAGCCTGCTTCAGATTCTGTGTCTCCCTCTCTCTCTGCCCCCCACCCCCACTTGCTCACATGTGCGTTCTCTCTCTCTCAAAAACAAACAAACTCAAAAGGAAAAAAAGGGAGCCTTATATAATGTAAAACCTCTTGTCAGAGGTTAGGAACCCTGGATCCAGCCACTGAGACATTGGAAAGGTAATTTAACATTTTTATCACCTACTCAGTCTACTCACCTGGGCAGGGGGGAAGCAGTTTCATGATCTGATAATAGTATGCTAAGATTTCTGTGATTTATGTAGTAGAGGACCCCAAGGGCTTGAACCAGTCATATTTTTTATAGTGTTTAGGTAAACTTTCTTTTTTGCAAATAATTTCTTTCTTTAAATTTTAAATAAAAAATTATTCAAATAGTATCTTGATCATAAAAGTCTTGAATGCTCATTGCTGAGCATGTTTAAGGCAGCAGTTGTGGAGAAAAAAAGTTAAATTGTTGACATTACTGTAATTCACAGATAACTCCTGTGAATAGTTCCATCTATTCTATCCGAGCTGCTTTAAATAAAAATTGGCGTTTATTTATTATTGAGAGACAGAGCATGAGCATGGGAGAGACAGAGAGAGGGAGACACAGAATGTGAAGCAGGCTCCAGGCTCTGAGCTGTCAGCACAGACCCCAATGCAGGGCTCGAACTCACAAACCGTGAGATCATGACCTGACCTGACATCGGACGCTTAACCGACTAAGCCACCCATGCGCCCCTATCTGAGCTGCTTTTGAAGAACATATATGTGCAATTTAGGAAGTGGACATAATATTGATTTAGTCTTTAACTCTTGTCTTAGCATCTGTTTGTATGTCTTTTATTTTAAAGTTGCAGCAGACATGTTCATAGAGAAGCAGGGAATTAATAATATATACAAAAGAAGAATTCAGTTGAAAAATGTATTTTGTGACTACTTGAGCAGATTCAATTAACTATCCAAGTCACCTTCCTTTAGCTGCCTATCTAATGTATCTCCATAAGAAATTTATTCATGCAAATTAAATTATTTATTTCCAAAGGTCTTAGGGGTGATAAAAGTAACATACCTTATCAGTCACACGAAGATAACAGGGAACAGATCAGAGTTCTTACAAAGAAATATGGTAATCTTCAAACAGAAGTGACCACTAGAGAAGCAGAAGTGAATACACATGCTTTGCACAAAGACAAGCAGATAGAACTGATACACATTCCAAAAGCACCTGATAAAACGAGTGGCTGAAGGCACTACACAGAAACTTCTTGTGGCCACTGCATCCTCTCTTAGGGACAGCAAAACAGCCCTTTTAATGTTACCCATCTACGCATTTATGGAAAGAACATAGCAGCAACATAGATTAATTTTTATTGCAAAGAATATTATGTCCCTGTTTCTATACTTGAAGGCAGAGGCTAAATGATACTTCTTTCAAAGGGCACCTACACACGCTCACACCCCCTTCCCAGGGATTGCTGAAATTCAAAAGACAATTGAAATTTAATGTAAGTTAATTGGGAGAAATGATGTATGCAATCATAGACTCCCACAAACATCACTTATATGCAAAATTATTCATCGATATGGACAATCCATAATAGCTAATCCCTACTCTGATCATAAGAGTTTATATATATGCTACTCAGCCACCTGCTGGAATCTGCATTGCACTTGTAGTCATCCAAAGGAAAAATGTTCAGCGGCCACTCATATTCCTATAATGAAATTAAATTCTGATGACAAAGCAATATATCACTGGCACTCTTTCAATCAAAAGAATCCATTTGACACTTTCATCCATTCATAAATAAAAACTAACTGGCACTCCCCTAGGAATGTGTATTTTGAAACACACTAGTGTGCCCCCTTCAAGTGAAAAATAATGGAAATTTAGAGAGAAATAGCAGCTGCTAGGATAGTACTTACAAAAAGTGGATTAAAACTTCAATGAAAGCAATATGTGCATGTACTCACCTTACAGAAAAGAAGATGTAAACAGAGAAATTGGCCATCAGGCTTGAGTAAAGCAGGCTAGCAATGCATAAAAGAACTGGGACAGTGCAAGTGTTTTGAGATAAAGAAAGGCATTTCATTGTTCACTGAACAACCTGCATCACTTCCAGAATCCATTATGTGCTCCCAAACTGTCCCTGAAATAGGCACATGTTTCATAGAGAAGGGGAGCCACCCAAGTTCTCCTAGGCCGTGGAATCACCTCGGTTTCTGAGAAAGTACTGTGTTTTCATTAGTTCATTGCAAAAAGATCAGGGAATACAGATTCAAAAGCGAGTAGATTAACAGTAGTATATGTCCATTGTAACCTAAATTTTTAAACAAAAATCAAACTTTTTACTGATACAGGACATAGATAATTAACAGAGCACTACAAACACTTTGCCTTCCCTTTTAATTCCATAGCTCCCAACCCATCATAGTGTATCAGAAGATATACTATCTAAAGATCAAAATTTCACAAGAAATATTCTATCCAAGAATCCTCCTGAAATAAAATGGTGATGTTGACTGAGTAGCTTGTTGAGTGGAGTTATAAGAAACAGAGGTGAGAAACTTACCTTTAAATTATGTTTTTAACAGTCATTAAAGCATGTTCAAACTAATTACTTCACATCATCCTCAAAACTATGCTGTGAGCCGGTGGAACACTTCACAAACAAGTGAACTAAGACTATGGGGTTAATGAAATAACAAAGGCTATTTTTTAAAAGTTTTTTAATGTTTACTTATTTTTGAGAGAGACAGAGCAGAAGTGGGGGAAGGGCAGAGAGAGAGGAATACACAGAATCCAAAGCAGGCTCCAGGCTCTGGGAGGTCAGCACAGAGCCCAGTGCAGGGCTTGAACCCATGAACTATGAGATCATGACCTGAGCCAAAGTCAGACGCTTTAACCGTCTGAGCTACTTAGGCACCCCAAAGACTATTTCTTTTAAACAGTAATACTGAGACACCAACCGAGATTCAGTACTCTCTTGAATATTTATATTTTGTATTTTATGTATAATTATACAAACAGCCACAAATCCTCCTTCTCTACCTCTTTTAAATGAAATAACCCAGGCTGCATTTACTGTTTTGGTATACAACCATTTTCTATTAAAACTCAGGAGATATTACTCCTTTGTTTCAACATATCACATTAGCGATCACAAAGTCTAGTGCAAATTGATTACTTGTACATTTATCAGAGACATGCCATGTTTCTCTGGAAATTTTTTACAATCTTTTGTGTTTTCTAATCTTTGCACTCTGACAGTTTAGGTTTTATCAAAACATGGGATTTTCTTCATTTTTCCTACAGGTCCCTGAAGCACCATATTATCTAAAGATATTTGTCTTCAACTATGAAAAATTAAGTCAATTATTTCTTAGAAAATATTCCCTTCTATTTTTCTCTTAGCTGGATTTCTACTTCCTATATTAGTCTTCTGTAACTAAGATTCTATCCCCTTTTTATTAACTTTTGCATTCTGCCATTTCCCTCTCGCTTTCTCTCTCTCTCTCAATATGTGTGTTTTAATTTCAAAGGACTCTTTCCTGCTCCCTGAAGTTTCCCTTGTTACCTTTTGAAAGCATTTGACTCTTATTTTATAAATTTGTGTGTATATGAGTGAGTTAGAATTTTAAAAATCTTTTCTGTTTCCTGAATTACTTCTGAGATTTTTCATCTTTTGGGTGAACAGTTCTGGTTAGTCTTCCTTTTATATGCTGTTGATTTTCCTCATTTGTCTAATTATACTTGACCATTCATTTATATTTTATGAATTAAAAATTGGGTTAATCTAAATATCAGGTATGTATTTCCTCCACTGTTATGTATGTAACTCTGTTTCCCTCATAAGTTGCACATCAAAATTAAAAGCTTGGATGGACATGCTATAAAAGTGAGTGTAGCTTATCAACCCTTATTCTTTTCTTCAGGCCTAAGTGTTCATGATAGTAATTGAAAAGCCAAAGATGCCAGCATGTCAAGGATTTTAATTAAAGGTTGCAAAACCACATCTATGGCTCTGTTTCTCTTTTAAATATGAGTCGAAACTTCAGTTAACATTACAGACAATTTTACACAAATAAACAGATGCCTACAGCTCTATTTACATTTCCCATGGCTATAATTCTATAAATTTGGATATTGGTTGGTAAATATCTTAGAAATCAGTAATCCTTTCAAAATTCTCTACGGTTCACGAATTCTCCACAATTTTGTGAATAATAATTATACTCTCAAAAAAAATAATGAACAGACTTAAGAAAAGTGCCAGTGTTCAAGTAGAGTTTTCTCAGTGACATCTTAGTTTTATACTGAATTTTATATACTTGCATGAAGATTATTGCAGGAGCCTCAAGCTAGTGACATTAATCACACAGGAGTTCATCTCAAGACCAGGATTGTTTCAGTACAATGGGTTAGAACCACAGACTGATATTTGGAAAGAGAGGATGATGGGTAGCCAAGAATAAAACAGACCTAAGAGGAAGAAAACCATTGAAATATTGGCCAGTTATTGGTATGTGCACTTGAAGGAGAATTGTGAAGGAGAATCCCTTCTGTGGAGGGATTCCAAGCAGATGTAATTGTCTAATGGACTATGTACGATTGGGGAGGATGTTGTATGACAAGTCATTAGAAGTGAGCTAAAGGCAGGTGAAAGTGGTAGTGAGCCTTGCAGACAAAAGGGAGTGAAATGAGTTGTCTGCAAGCTACCTCAACAGGATGGCTAAACGAAGGTTAACTAGAGAAGTGCAGTTTTGGTAACCTCTTTAGTCAAGCCTAACATAGATTAGAACAATTTTTTTCCCAAAATACTGGCATGAGGATTTCCATTACTGACACAGTCAGGGGAGACCATGTCAACATGGGACATGGCAGGGAGTATTGTGGGGGAAAGGGACAGGAGATACGACAGGCTTTTTCACGTGTGTAATAGCTACATGATATTGCTTGCTACATGGAGGTGAATTAAAGAAATTTGTGAATAAAACAAATGTGACGATCTGTCATAATAAAAGAACTGTCTCAAAATAGTATTTTAAAAAGAGAGGACATGAAGCTCATCATTTATGAGATTTCTGAACCACAGGTGTGCAAAAGGCTGGGTTTTTAACTTTAACCCTGTTTTGTGAAAAAGAGAGTTTACTCAATTCATGGCACAGAGAAAACACATGCTCAAGTCACTGCAAAATGGTAAGTAAATTAAAAGGACAGTGTGAAAGAATCCTATTCAGAAGTGAAACAACAAGATAGGCTTTCATCGTGAATCAAGACAACCGTCTTCACAGTCCAAATAGTCCAGTAATGGCCAGAGCACATGATCACCAGAGATTAAGCATGAAGTCCCAGCGACCCTTTCTGAATAGCAATCACAGGACCCAGATGCCAGCCTTTGAAAGACCTTTTGCTAGCAGCAGGATCTGACACACTGGCAGGCTTTTCAAATAGTTTCTCTGGCAGCTTTGAAGTTGCTTCTAAGTCAGTTATGTGATTAGACTCTTCAGGGAGCCTGGGTTTGCTTATCTTTCTCTATTCCGTATCTTTGGACAATGCAGCTTCTCACAAAGGCAGGTAACTGTGGTTCCCATCAGTTTGGGTCATCACTTTTCTGAGAGTGAATATCTATTTTGTTAAACTAAAATAAATAATCACAGTAACTTTCCAGAATGTACTTGCCTAAGCAAAACTCCTCAGTGGCCCGAGAAAGAAGGTTCATTATATTTTGATTCTGGGTGCCTGGTTTTTCTTCCTTCCTGGTCCCCATTTCTATTGTAGAGTCTTCTCTTATCCTAAGTAACCACTTCCTCTAGGATCTTTCTAAAAGTAGGTTTGTTTTATGGTGGAATTAGGAAAGAAACAAATTCAGAAGACAAGAGAAAAGAAGATTAAGAATGGTCATTGGAAATACCTTTCTAGTTTATATCATCATAGGTGTTTTCATGAGTGCGTAGAACTTGAAGACAGATATAGTATTAAAAAAAAAGTTGAAAAGTTGAATCACATAAGATTAAGACAATCACCAAGAAATGACCCTTCTCAACAAATGTGTCAACTGGTAAAATAATATTCCTATGGGCTGTGTTTCCCTTCCCACTTATATCTGTACATGGGAAATAAACACAGTCATCTTTAGCTAGGCACTGCTGCCTTCTATGCATCACACAAGAATTTCACCTTCTTTCTATTTGTTAGAAGTAGACATGACAAAATGTAGTAACTTGCAAGGGAGATGCTAGAGCACCCCAAAAAAGAAGGTCCAACAGTTTGCCAAAGAAACAAGATCGCTTTGGCCTCTGACTATTTGACCACATGTGGTTTCCTATCCTGTTCTTGTCATGTTCCCATGTCCACGTTGTGTAATCCAGTTTTCTTCCTTATGGTTATTTTGTGTGAATATACATGTTATTTTAGTTCTGTTCAGTGGAAATATGATACTTCTTATTTTAAAGAACCTAAAAACAATGCCATAAAATATATTTGGAATATAGGTTGTATAGTTCATATTTTCCATTATCACAAATTCAAAAAAACATACCAAGGCTGAATATGATAAAACACCTACTTAAAGTTTCATGTTGATAATATAATTAATTCATCATTGCTTTTATTAGTAAAAATGTTCTCCCTTGCCTCTGAAGAGTCCTTCTACATTTTAAAGACAGTGCATATGTGATTCATCAAATTATAACTCTCCATGAAGTGAGAAATGAAATAATAATACCATGTAATCTCTCTTCAGCTCTCTCTACTATGGCTTTTAGTTCTTTTGTGTGTGTGTGTGTGTGTGTGTGTGTGTGTGTGTGTGTGTGTGTGTGTTTTCCGGTATATTTTGCTTTTTATCCTCATCTGCAAGAGGGTCTACTTAGAGGTTGTTCTCACTGGGACTCAGGGTGAAAGCAGGTATGTTCAACCTCATGGTACTTCTTCCTTAGCCAAGGGTACTGAGAAAATTACAAATGAGACAAGACTTGATCTTCAGCCAAGGGAGATAGTGCTTGGTGTTCTTAACCATCAAGCCATCCATTGCTAGAATTTTCAGCCAGGCCAGCTTGAGAGAAAGGTAAACAGAATTCCTTTCCCTATTTTCTCCCCCATCCCCTGCCCCTTTATTATTTTTGCTGGTATTGTAAGAAAAAGTAGGGACAGAATGCAAATAATAGGTCTTTTATTCTACAAATCTATTTTTTGACTCCCAAAGTAAAGCTTTTAGCTCTGTAATTGGACAAAAGAGGAATATTTCATGTATTAAATATACAGTAAGTTGAGCTTGTTTCTTTTAGAATGCCTTACTTTATCATTTGGCTGGAAAGGAGATTAGGCAGTTGTCCTCTTTGAAAAAGAACAAGGTTCAGACACTGACCCAACATTTCAACACGGTATATTCTGGATTGACATTCAGAGACCTAAATATTGAAATATAAGATAGTAAAATAACAGCAGAAATTGCATATTTTGGAAATGTGGGGAAATAATTGTCTTTCATTTTCAAAAACAAAATTCCATCTCATTTGGGTGGCGACAACTTCAACAACAAATGTGGTGATAAAATCATGCTCATTTTCTTCCATTTCCACCCTGTCCAATATGCTTTTACCACTTTCCATTATAGAACTTCTTCATTTTTAAGTATAGTCACAGCTCCAAGTTGCTCAGTTGCACCCAAACCTTGATAAATCAGCAGAAAAACTCAAATTACCTTCGGTATCCATATCAAAAATTTATACGTTGCTTTACTTTTCTCATCTTTCACAAACACCATGTCATCTGAACCTCATGTAGAGTACCTGGGGGAAAAGATTATTATCCGAGTCTTACAAATGTGGCGATGCAGGTTCAGAGAGATTAGGTGACTTTCACAAGGTAGTAAGTGTTGCTGCCAGCATCTGATGCTTTGTAGATCTAAAGCCTGAGATCTCTAAGCAGTGTGTTCCGGTATTTTGATCTCCTCAGCTTTTAGGCTGCCTGGCAGAGTTTAGGTGCCACTAATCACCTAACTAGTTGCCCTCAGCTGTAAGAAGCTTCATTTTTTTACAATTGAGGATGGTACACATATTGTCACTTTTAATATGCCCCAAGTTAGGAGTATAGTAGGAATGCATTGCTACAGCCTGTCAATGTTTGCTAGAGACATTTACCTACATAGTTTAAATATTCTTCTAAATACATTCTAAGACTGCATTGCTATTTCTTATGATCTGGGCTCACCTAAAGCAAATTTCCTTTTTCAGACCACATCCTAATCCCTGACCAATTATCTCTTATTATATTTCAAGAAGAGACCAGAGGGAAAAAATATATATATATGTATCTTTTTGTCAGGGAAAGAGAGAGAGAGAGAGATTGAGACCTAGAGATGTAGATAGAGATGTAAACTGTGTTTGATGCTCTAAACCTGGATGTGTCCAATTAGCCATTTCCTCCTTAAGTTGAAGTTCAACATCTCTCTGGGAGCTGTGGCAGTAATTGAGGTTCATTCCCACTCAACAAAAGTAATAACAAAAACTACTTTTGAATATTGTTTTGCCATTCACAATTTACCAGGTGCTTTTCTGTGTGTTTTCTTCTTTTGAATTCTCACAACAATTTTGTGGATTAGCTATTATTATCCTGGAGTTTCACATGAGGAAGTGTTTGTGAGACACGATTCCTTCTCCAATTACTTTAAAATCAGGTCTCAGCCTAGAACTTCCTAGAAGTTCTGAGAAGTGATCCTGACTCACTGTGTCATTTCTGTCAAGTTGATTTTTCTGCTAATATTTATCATTTGGTTGCCCTGTAATACCCATGAAATTCTTGAGATACCTTTTGTCTTCTCTTTCTGTGACTTAGGTATCCTGAGACTAAATGAGTCATCCAGGTCTCCCTAGATAGGGTCATTAGTTGCCCATCTTTCCAAACCTTCAGGCTTCTCATATCCACCTAAGAGAAATGGTTTTAAAGTGGAAAAACAAACAAAAAACCCCACAGTTTCCAGTGTAAAGACAACTTACTATCACCAAACCATTAAGAAATGTAATTTCTACCAAGGGAAGAAAATGCTCATTTCATTACAGAAAGTCATCATAAATGGTGTCTCTCTACCTGCGGTGATTTGCTGGTAGCTTCCCTTAATGGTAGAGGCTAATAAGCTCACAGCCATGGGGGAGGAGCACACAGCATCGGGTGGGAACTGTGAAGCCAGAAAATCACATGACTGGAACAGCTTCAGAATCTCAGACTGCTTTATCTACTGCCAGAACATTCTGATTTAGAGCAAAAATAGTACCATCATTTGCTCCACAGCCCCAGAGTCACACCCAGTCCCTGTTCTCACATAAATATTTCATATTAGAGAAACCCTTTGAGAGTGCCAGAGCTCACACAAGCTTCTTTCAAGATGACAGATGACCCTCTGCCCCACAGAGACAGATTTCACTGAGTGCCTCAGCATAAGTTTTGGACAGAGCATTTTGTGATGAATTTCAGTAACAACAGTTATTCTGCTGCTCACACGCCTAATAGCCAGACAGCAGTGAGGAGCTTTGACATCAAATTCCTAGCCTTAGGTTCAGCAGTCTGGACAGCAATCTAGTTGAATGTCTGGTAGACATCTTCCCCGCCTTGGTGCTTGATAGCTGGCAGATCATTAACTTCGCAACTGCCAGGCTGACAAACAAGGGAAATGATCATCTGAAGAGCGCCTGAGATTTGGAAGAGCATGTTTTTAATGTTAGTTGGGGACTTTTAGGAGCAAATATTGTAACTGACCATTATACTAAAGATGTTAGCAGCACTGACTAAAAACACCAGTAGTCTCAAGACAGTTCTTTAACCAAAACATCTCTATTCCTGGACACAAGTCAAGAGTCTTTGACCTTCATAACTCTGTACATTTCTTCAGCACTCCCAGATTCAGCTTTAGATATGTTACCACTCGGTATTGCACCAGATCCCAGCGGTGGGAAGAGGAGACAATGAATCCACGTTTACAAAGCCTTTTCTTTTCCTGTTTTATCTGTCCATCCATCCACTCATTCTTTTATTCATTCCATCATCAGTATTTATTCAATATCTGCTATATGTCGGTCAGTGTTTCAAGCACTGGCTATTGAGTGGCAAATAAGATAAAACCAAGTTCCAGTAGCAGTCATGAATTGTGAATCCTACAGTCTAGTGGAGTCCTAGTGAATCTGTGTGTGTGTGTGTGTGTGTGTGTGTGTGTGTGCACATAAGTGAGTTCTAGGAAATGATACTAGGAGATACCAATGGACCAGATACTGTAAGACTTTATACACCATAGAAGAGAAAGGTTTGTACTTTTCTAAGTTTGGAAACTAATGAAGGGATTTGAGCAGGAGTATAACATAAGATTGACTTTGCAGAAATATCCCTTTGGCCCCACTGTGGAGAATGTAAAAGTGCAGAGGCACAAAGACCAGCTGAGAGTCCAAGACAGCAGCACATGAGAAAGCTGAGGGAATTTAGGACTTAAGTGAGAGTGGTGGAGGTGATCAAAAAGTTGGCCAGTTTCGAACCAATTTTGAAATTAGACCTGACAGGAGTGAATAGGGGACTTGAGAAAAAAAAATCACGAAAGGCTCCTAAATTGTTGGTCGAAACTGCTGGATGGCTGGTGCCATTTACTGAGATTAGGAGAACTGGGAAGACCAGCCACCAAGAATTCTGTGGTGATTCAGAATTGGGGGCTTTTAGGTGTCTGGTGGAAGGATCACACTGGTAGTTGGAACAGTGGTCAGAGAGAGGTTGGAAATGATCTCACAATTGAAGATTGATCCATCTGCCACATAGGTGATATTTAAAGGCAAGGAATTAGGTAAGACCACTTATGGAGTGAAAATAGGCAGAGGAGAGAAGTGAACTTTGGAACTGAGGAGTGAACTTTGGAACACTCCAACTGTCAGAAGCAGTGAAGACGATGACACAACACGGGAGACTGTGACACAAATGAAAGAACACCAGCATAGTGTGTTTCTTGTTCACATTCTTATTGGCCAGAGGAATCACTGGGAAGAGCACGGTTGTGTGACCTACATGATGAAGTTACCATAGTTCAGTTAGTCTAAGGTGTACTTTCTTTTGCATGTCCTACATCCCTGAAATCAGAATGTATCATACAATTGATGTCAGCTTAGTACTTTGTCACAGTTTAATTGGCAGACGTTATCTTTTATGTTAGTAAATAAAATAATGCATCTTGCAATTAATGCTGTTTTAGATCTAATGAAATTTATTATGATGACTATTCAACAGAGTACACACATGGATAAATTAATATAATTCCTTCTTTCTCTCTCTCTCTCTCTCTCTCTCTCTCTCACACACACACACACACACACACACACACATATCAAATACATTAAGTATTTGAACACTCTTTCTTGAGAATGCTTAAGGATCCATGAGGGAAATTTTATTTTCTTAACATAAAATAATAGGAAATGAATGAATCACTACATATGTTTGAGGAGGAGGATATTCTAAAGTCACATAGTATATTATCTGTATGTTTCTTATTACATCCAAACTTTATAATTTTATGGTGAATATATTATGCTGAGATTACATCCAATGACAACTCACTTCTCTATCTGCCAAGGAAATTAATTCAAAATATCCTTATAAATTTTGCAAGTAATAAATATATAATTTGATAGAAAGCAATTGAATATTTTCAATTTGCTATAAATAAAGGAAAATCATGGCCATGAAAGAACACTTGCAACTTTTTGTCATGGTAATCTACAACAGGATATTACCTTAAAACTTTTAAGAATTGGTTTTTATAATAAAAATTGACATCAAAAATTATTTTCAAGTTATACAGTCATCCGAAGTTCTTATGTAACTTGAAGTAGCAAACAACTCATTATTTAACCGAAGAGTAGTGAGTTGCACACTGCCTGTAGTCACTGTACAGTAGGTATGCAGGAATTATTTTTGCATTATAGCAAGCTGATTTTAAATATTGAAAATAATATTGAGGCTAAATACTGAAAACATCAGCAGCAAATATGCTAGGTGTATGGATATGAAGCTTACCAAGGCATGCAAACTATCACTGCTAATGAAAACTTTTAAATGTTGGCAATTTAATAGAATATTGCTTGATTGGGGCTGTTTCATAGTTTTTATATAGTTTGTTTTCATCACCTTATTAAGTTGTTACTCTGTTTAAAAGCTGGAGGTGAACTATCATCCCAACTTACCATTTTGTAAACAAGTGCTCATGTCAGTGTCACTAAGTTGTTCAGCTGCAGTAGAGTCAAAGATCAATTAAGCACAGACCCCCTAATGGATCAAGGCACAAAGATTTTTTTCCCCCCAATCCATTTGAATTTAGAAAAAGACAGCCTGCTTTAATCTGTCTTCTGGAACGCAAGGTCAGCAGACTGGAGGATATTGGCTGCCACTCTTTTGACATCTTCAATCAATCAACCTTGATTGGCCATGCGGTTGGACTTTAGAGTTAGGAAAATGATGTTCCTCGCCTTTTCTACTAATGCTTGAGATGAAAGTAAAATGCATCTTGATTTCAAGTTTTAAACAAATGGTGAAGTCAAGTTTTCATGTATTATTCAAGCCTTGTCTGTAAGACACATAAACTCATGAAGTTAAAATATATCTCAATGAAGAACCAGGTTGCCTTATTTTCCTTTGAAAATGGAATTAAATTTAAAAATAACTATAATGCAAATATAACTTAAAAATATGTATCTCACAGAATCCTGTATTTTTTTACCCAAATATCATATTTATATCTAAAGGGAAAATGAATTCTTGCTAATGAGATAAAATAGAAAAATAGCTTGCAGTTCACGTTTCCCCAGTGATCATGAAAGTGATTTGCATTTCAGAGAGTGGAATGTACATGTTTATTAAAAGACCTATAGGTTCAAATGAGACCCAGACAATCTGTCTACAAAGTCAAAGCTCAGCAGAACAATGGAAGTACAACCATGCAGAACACTTGGAATCATGCTTATCCAATATCCAACAATTGGAAATTGGCCACTTTGTTGAGGCTGGAGTGTGGAGGTGTCTAAGAGGATTTTTGTTTGATTTGGTGATGTTTTTCTTGCATGCCCAGATTTATTCTCTGAAAAAGGTTATGCATTTTAGCATGGATCATTATACAGTCATCTCCTGCTCATCACTGTTTCTCATCCCTGATGGTTTTTCCATGGGCATGGCCTTGGTCTTGGCCTCATTATAGCTCATGTTGACATAACCCACCAACATATTATCTCTGACTGGATTGATGTTCTTTTGCTTGAAACATCTGGTTACATTTCTCAACTCTCTAGTTACCCCGGTGAAAACTTATTTTCAGCATACTCTCCAGCAGTGCAACGCATATTCTTTGGGAGTCCAAAATTTTTTTAAAAATATGGTATTTCATATCACTGAAAACCAAACAAATGTACTTTCTGCTTTTGTTTCTGCCAAAAGGTGTGATCTATTACCTGTCCACATAGGTTGAATATTTACGCCTAAGTGTTGTTAGAGGTGTCATAATTACATTACTCTGCTTGCTAGAGACAACATTGCCTATGCCTTCTTTATGAGTGATTCCTGAAACACATAGCTATAGTTTGTATGTCTCCAAAACATTCATCCAGATGTTTCTTCCTGGCTCTATATGGCAGATTCAGATTCAGGTTTTGCCTGTGAATTGGTTCCGAAAGTTATATGCCTTGAGGAACTGGGGAGGCCTGTAGAGTCCCTATTCCTTGAGATGTCTATGGAAAAACACACCCATCTTTTTATTTATTATTTATTTATTCATTCATTCATTCATTCATTCATTTATTTAAATCCAAGTTAGTTAACATATAGTGTAATAATGATTTCAGGAGTAGAATTTAGTGACCCACCACTTACATACAACACCCACTGCTCATCCCAAGTGCCTTCCCTGATACCCATCACCCATTTAGCTCATCCCACCAGCCGATATCCCTCCAGCAATCCCCAGTTGGTTCTCTGTATTCAAGAGTCTCTTATGGTTTGTCTTCCTCTCTGTTTTTATTTTTCCTTCCCTTCCTCTATGTTCCTCGGTTTTGTTTCTTAAATTCCACATAAAAGTCAAATCATATATTTATGTTTCTCTGACTTATTTCACTTAGCATAATACAATCTAGTTCCATCCACCTTGTTGCAAATGACAAGATTTCATTATTTTTGATCACTGATTAATATTGCGTTATGTGTGTGTATATTTATATATAACACACCACATCTTCTTTATCCATTTGTTAGTTGATAATCATTTGTGCTCTTTCCATAATTTGGGTATTGTCGATAGTGCTGCTATCAAAATTGGGATGCATGTGCCCATTTGAATCAGTATTTTTTTTATCCTTTGGATAAATACCTAGTAGTGCAATTGCTGGGATTAAGTTAGTTGTATTTTTAATTTTTTAAGGAACCTCCATACTGTTTTCCAGAGTGGCTGCACCAGTTTGCATTCCCACAAGCAGTGCAAAAGTGTTGCCCTTTTTCTGCATCCTTGCCAACATCTGTTGTTGCCTGAGTTGTTCATTTTAGCCATTCTGACAGGTGTGAGGTGGTTTCTCAGTGTGGTTTGTGCACCTCTCTTTCCTGACATCGCACACAAAATTAATAAGCCTCAGTGGCAAGATGATGAGGAGGACCCAAATAAGTCAGAAGAAGTTCTGCTATGTCTGGGGAAAAAAGGTGGGGGGGAATATTCTATGTCCATATTTTTACACGGTTGTTTTCACAGAAAAAAAGATTACATTTGGTTGTAATGCTAGGAAGGATTCAGCAGTCAGACAACGGGCAGTACTAAAAAAGATGAATGGAAAGCAGTCTGATATTAGGTATCAGTATAGGGTCAAAATCACACCAGTCTCACTCTGGAGTAAAACATAAAGCGATCAGGACGTCCAAATGAGGATAACACATCATGATGAGTAATACTGGGAAGTAGAGTCAGATCCACTAAGCATAAATCAGCAAGAGTAGCTACAGAGGTTGAGGAAATTCAGGAGGAAGATAGGACAGTCACCATCTAAGAGGAGGGGTCCTGGAAGCTCTGACTCCAATGACATGGTAGGTACTTTTAACTCCACCTGTTTATGACTTGTGAGTTACTTCTTGGAGATTCCAGGTCCCTTAGGATCTAATGCCTCTGGATCTGTGATTGTCTCACAGAGAAGATCAAACACAATAGGAGCTCTCCCATCATGTATGTATCAAATGTCCCTTCTTCAGATTAGTAGCTACCAATTTTAGCCATTAAATTATTGAACATATTAAAACTTCCACTAAATTTGTCAAGATGAAACATTGACTTGGATATATATGCCTCTACAATGGAACTTCCATATGGTTGCAAAAGTGGAAGTACCAATGCAAGCACACTACTGAGGTCAAATGCAGAGAGACACAGAGAATGTAGAGGAATATGTAGAGAAATAGAGAACATAGAAATAGAAGAAATGCATAGTCCTTTCCAAGAGCTTATGATATAGTGTGGGAGGCAAACAGACAACTGCTAACATAGTTATCATGCTTTTTCATGTCATTATTTCTACAGGGACATATACAAAGGGCACCCTTGTAAAAGGTAGAATAAAACACAGCACTCAATAACATCAACGATATAACCTGTGTACAAGAGTAATACATGGCAAAATGGGCCAAATTCCATGTAAGATGTGTCCTTGGATATTCGTAGGAGGAATAAACCACACTGCATTAGAGAATTGTGGACAGTAGTTTAGAAAGGCTAGGAAAAATAGAACAGCAATTAAGGTGGATTGCATGAGGTGTAAAGAGGTAGGAGGGCTAGATCCTACAGGATTTGTTTATAGATAATAGTAGTTTAGCTTGACTGGAGCACATAGTATGTGTTGATTAAAAGAAGGGGCCATAGACAAAATTAAAAGTAGGGGAAATTGTGAACCTGTGATATTTTGGCTATGATGTATAAAACTCTACATATATTACTTTATTTTCACAACATACTATCGAGATGGGCATTAACATCACCAACTTAGAGATAAAGAAATTGAGATCCAGAACAATCATAACTTGATTTAGATAAAACAGAAAATAGTGGGAAAACATGAATTTGAACACACAATATTGGACTCATTCTACTACAACATGCTGCATCTTAAAACAGTCTGATGAGACCAAAACTATTTTTCTTAAACCATAGCCTTGGAACACAGGTTGGTGCCTGAACTGCATAAATTCATTGCATGAATTGTCCTCAGTAGTAATTTAAGAAATATCTACTCCAATTCTTTCTCACTATTCCACCTCATCCATCACATGTTTTAGCTTCTGATAAGGAAGTAGAGGTCAAAAATACTTGTCCTTTTTTCTTCTGGAGTTGGAATTAAATTTAGTAACTTTTGTTCAAAAGTTTGAAAGAGGGTGAGGGAGAGGTAGTCCCACATTTTGCACTGTTTTGCTGAAATCATTGGTAAGCATGACATTAATTATTCATGCATCCGTAACACTAATTAGGACACTAATCATATATTACTTCATTAGAATCAGTTAACAGTATTAACAGCATTATATTATTGACAGGAAAATAGCAACACTAAGTGGGTCTGTGCTCTTTCTCTGCTTTATCTTTTAAAAATACACCAAATTTCTTTGTTTTCTGAAAACTTGTTCAGAGTCCTTAATCGTAAGGATGAAATAAATGGTATAGGAGAAAATGGGTAGCCCGATATCTGATATATTCAGATTATTAAGTGTATATTAATTCATTTATTCTTTCATGCATATAATTTAATTAAATTTTATTAATTGAAATAAATCAACTGTGGGGAGTTAGTTTAGATATCAAACTATTGCCCCTAATACTCAGTGTGTGAATTCATCCCCTCCCAAAAATGTAAATTCCTTTTCAGGCAATCCCTTATAGTGTGAAGTGCCAGAAGGTAGAATCATTTCTTTTTAATTCACCTGGTTAAAAAAAAAATGCCATCAGTAAGTAGATCTTGGATATTCTTGACAAGGGTAACTAATCTCCCTTTTGTTTTCTATTCTACAAATATCCCCAATTACCTCCATTTTTTTCCATTATTTACACTTTCCATCCTTCTGAGCATTTTGACTACTACTGACCACCATCAAAAACCATTGCTGTGTTTAAGGATCAATAAGAATATTGAGGATAAACAAATTTTAAAATGATAAACTAATTCTTAGATGAAGTTTTGGTAATAGATAGTTTGTGTAGAAATCTGTTTTCTTAAGTTGGGAATCCTAAAAACAAAAACTGAGTAGTATGTGTTGCGTCCATGGTTTACTAAGGAGAAACCTTTAAGGGACTGAGGGAAACAGCTCTGGGTGGGGCAAGACACCTGGTAAAAACACAGAGTAAGCTGCCACAGGCTGTTCTCATGTAGAGCTCTGGAGCATGGATCGCAGCACAGAATTATCCTGATCTGAGGCAAGTTAGCTGGACTTTTACACTCCCTATCAGTCATTCCTTGACTCTGGAGGGTATAATCCCCAGTGGAGGTGACTCCTGTCAGTTTAGAGCAGTTGTTCTCAATGTACGGTCCCCAGACCAGCACATCAGCATCACCAGGGAACTCGTTAGAAATGATAGTTTCTTGGACCTCAGCCCAGACCTGCTGAATCAGAAACTCTGGGGGTGGGGCCGAGTGATCTGTAGTTTTAACAAGCTCCTCAGGTGATTCTGATACACAGCAAAGTCTGAGCACCACTGGCTGAGAGCACATCTCCAGAGGAGAAAGCTGTGATCCCTTAGCAGCTGATCTCAAGCAGTGTTGGTTCAACAGCCCTGTGACAGGAATCAACGTGGTCTGCCCACAGCACCCTCTACGTGTGTCATATGCTTCGGTTTTACGACAGTAAGTCATCCCTCTTGTATTTACCGTGTTTGTAGCTTTTGTAAATTTCCCCAATTAATAGCTGCCCTGCATGCATGTGCTGGACCTGCCTCATTCTGGAAAAGTGGATAATATGTTTAAATCACTTTGCCTTGTCTTTCTGCCTTCCCCGCCCCGTTCTCAGGAGGAGTCCTCCTCCTAAGGATGTATTTTTCAAATACAGACCAACCAATGCAGAGTCCATATGACTAACGAGTTGGGCTCTTGTACTCCAGGCCATTACACAGCTGCCTTAATGAGCCCCAAGGCCCGGTACCAGAAAACGAGGGTCCCGGGGCCCAGTGAAAATATCAAACTAGCCAGTGCTAAATCTGCTTGCCCTGCCTCACCTGTGCTTATCCCGGGAAACCACAATAAAGACTCCTGCCCACAGCTCCTCTCCCTACCTCGCCCCCCCTGGCAGACCTCCCCCCCCCTCCCCCCCCCCCCCCCCCCCCCCGGCAGACCTTCCCCTCCCTGCTCATCCGTGGGGCTTCCTGTGGCATGCTGTGCCCTCTCCTCTTGGCAACTGTGAGTACTGTTTTATTATTATTTTCAATAGCAGTTGTTTTCCTGATCTGTTGACCTCACTACCCCTAAAACTTTTTGTTAGCATGCTGTATTTAAAACATCTCTTCACCACAATCCCCTCCATAAGGGATGCACAAAAGATCAAGAAAGTAGATTCAAGAGTCATGCCACAGAGGGTGTGAGGCCAACTGGCAGTTCACCTCCACCGATTTGAATTAAAATTTCAATTGGGGGTGGTTAAGGGGAAAAAGATTTCAAACGGATGCCGTATAAAATTTTACTTAACATAATTCTCATCATGTGACTCCCCTTTCCTTTTAAACAAACAGAATCAAAGTTCACTCCAGAGATAGGGCAAATATTTGTTTCCCACTTGAGACTTTGCTGAGAAAAGAAATTCAACTTGCCCTCTGTGCCAGAATTTAAATAATTTTTTTTTGGAACATCATGCTTTGGTTGCAAACATCCCTTTCATGCTTACATGCAAAACAGTTATAATTTTTATTGCAAATCTGTAGTATGTTTATTTTTGGTCAGAACAAAATAACAAATGACTCACTGTTTTCACAGTGAGAATGTGTATGCCAAGGCTGAAACTTGGGGTGATAATAATAAACATTAAACAAAACTAGTGAATATAGAAAGAATGTAATTACATAACATAGCAATTTTTCTGCAGTAAGTAATGTGACATGCATTCTTTTGGCATTGACTTGCATTGAGTACTATCAGGAATTGTTCAGTCAGAAGCAGTACTTTATTGTGTGTTGATTCTTGTTTGTGAATGTATGTTTCAATTTTGAGTGAAGATATTTTCTTTATCAAGGACTTAATTTCAAAAGTGTGAACACAATCCCAGCTCTGGTGACCTTGCCTTGCAGGTATTCTCTGGTGGGCCAAACTGTGAAAATTCCAAGAGATACATTCATCTTCATCATGTGTGTTTGATAGCAGTTATTGAATTTCTAAAATTAAATAATTTGCAGGCTATTTTAGTGTCCCAAATTTTCTGCCAGATTTTCTATTTTATGAGTGATTTATTTGTAGGTCCAAAGCACCAGAGGTTATAAAGCTGTGGCCAAAAAGATTCTTACTTTGTACATAGATTAAAAGGTTTATCTCACCCGCGGTGCAGCTAACTCGTTGCCCAGATGCTAAACTCAGTGGTGTGTGACATAGACAACAGGTTATATAATTTCCAGTGGTCAAAGCTGGGCTGGGCGTTGGTGTCTTTCTCCTGTTGGAAATATTCCGTGGGGCACACAGTTTTCAGTTACTTGAGGATTATGGACATTACCTGAATAATTCAAAACTCAATTCTACTTCTGATTTTAGCAGGACAATAAAAGGAACAATGTTTGTTTACAGGGCCATTATCTTAGCTTTTAAGCTGAGGGAATGTGATGAGCTGACCATTACCAGTGAAGCCTATTCCACTGTGATGATAGAAAAGAAGCTGATCTTCCAATTTAAGTAGATTTGTTTTTATAAGATTTAGTTTATACTTGGAGCAGAGAGGATTAACAAATAAAATCCAAAACCCACCTCACTTTAAATGTACTATTCTCCCCAGCTTGTAAACCTCTTAAGCACAGAAAATTGCTTTCTGTATTAACATCTTCTGATGTATTGTTGTGTCACTGTCCTGACACCTTCAACTAAACATGTTGGTCATGGCAAGACCAGAATAATGGTAATTACAATATTAATGCTAGCTGCCCTTTCATAAATGTTTAAAGATATCAGGTGTTGTTTTAGGTGTTTTGAATATATAGTATGTTAATTGTTAGAACAATCCCGTTAGGTTCATTTTCCAGGTGAACCTGAGTCAAACCCCTCAACCTTGTGTAGGATTTTGGAATGCGCCAGACTGGGTTTAAATCCAGGCTTTGACACTGAGAAAGTTGGTGACCATGGGTGCATTACTTGACCTCTGATGTGCATTATTTGACTTTTAAGTAGTTGTCTGTTTAAAAGGCCCTTAGGGAAAAGACTGCTTATAATGTGATTAACACCTCTTAGTGGACCCTTAGCTTCACTTCTATAATGCCCCTAATTAGATTTCCTCCTATCCATAAACACAGCTGCTTTATGAGTCCATATTCTCCTCTATTTCACCTAGACAAAGCCCATTCTCTTCCCCTGACACCAGTGGTATTCTAGCACAGACTGCACTGGCTCATGAGAACACAATTGTTAAATAGTAAGGAAGATCTGAAATCTGGTTATTAAACATTTGGCAGCTTGAAATCAGCCACAGTGGGAGTGTTGACATCAGGGAAATCTGTAAGCCCTACAAAGTGAGGGCTTTCTCCCACCCATATCCTAATGAAGATGCAGTGTACCAGCAATAAACCTTTACACTGCTAGCAAAGGAATATTCAGATACAAGTATTTCATCACGTTTGATCTAATTCTGTTCCCTTTACAATTCCTGGCATCCAGACTACTTGGGATTACTTAAATTTTCATAAATTGAATGCGGTCGGTCTACCAGCCACCCCAACAAGATCTCACTCGTTGGTTCACCAACATGCTGACACTATGTTACAGCGACTCTTGACCTCTTATTCCCCAAATATCATGATCTCTGTGTTCTGTGCCCCTGTGGCAGAGGTAGAGCCCCTCCCTAAGGAATGCGGTGGAAGCCTTCTCAGAACAAAGAACAGCAAGGTGACCCAATCAACTCCTATATACGTATGCATAGCTCTGACACACTCTGTAACTTGGACCGTGTCCGATCAGACTAAATGTGTCACCATATATGAAAGACAAACAAGTAGAAATTGCATAAAAGGCTATACCCCACTCTGCTAGGGGCTCAGCCTTTTGGGGTCTTAGCCCACTGAGCCTGTACTGGCAAGTATAAAGCTGCTTCCTGGAAAGAAAGGCCTCGGTGTTCTGTCCCTCTGTGGGAGAATCCTGCTGCACCCCCATGTTGTCATTCATGCTGTATTGTCTTGGTAAATTCCCCTCATATGATGAAGCTTTTTTCCATAATTCCTTCATGGTTCAGCTTTGTCTTCTAATCTGTAACTTCCTAACATCCCTCCTACTCCAGAGAGTGGGGGTTGAGGGGGAGACCCTGTCTTAGCTGCTTTTTTATAGCAAGTTTGTAAATGTGTGAATACTGCACTGATCACACTCATTCATATTTGCTTAATTATTTACCTGAGTAGATCCAAGGTCTGAGTTTATGGCATATCACCTAGAATATAGGCGGTGCTTAGCAAAGAAAAACTGCAAGAAGGAATTAAATAGGCAAGGAAGACTTACCTTAAGGCCCTTGTAGTAGCAGAGAGAGAGAAAATTCAACTCCCCTGCAACAAAAGACAAGAGAGTTGTGAAGCACGGGGGTGAGCTAGTAGAAAAGTACTGGAGGATGTTGGAGGAGCGGGGATGGTCATGTGGTTACTGCCTTCTGTGCTGACTAATCCGCAGTTATCAAAGTTGGGTCTCCACCCTCCCACAGACCCTGGCATATAGGGGCTCTGTTTCTTGTGGTGGTTATGTTTCCAAGAGATACTTTCCAGGTCTTTTTTTTGTCCAGCTTTATTGAGATATAATTGACACCTAGCATTGTGTAAGTTTAAGATTTATAACAAAATGATTTGATATATGGTGAAATTGTTACAAATGTAATTAACATTCCTCACCTCATATAATTGTAATTTTTTTCCTTGTGATAAAAACATTTAAATCTGTCAGCAACCTTGAAATAGACAATCACCTTCACTAATCACTAATTTCCCCAATCCTCCTTCCCACCTCTGTCAGTCACCAATTTATTCTCTGTATCTATGAGTTTGAGCTTTGTTTTGTTTTTATAGATTCCACATATAAGAAGTGAGGTCATACAGTATTTGTCTTTCTCAATATGACTTCTGTCACTTAGCGTTAGGTTCTCAAGGTCCATCTGTGTGGTCACAAATAGCAGTACTTAATTCTTCCTTTTAGGCTGAATAGTGTGTGTGTGTGTGTGTGTGTGTGTGTGTGTGTGTGTGTGTGAATCCTATTTTCTTAGTCCTGGACACTTGGGTTGTTTCCAGGTCTTGGTTATTATAAATGCTGCAATGAACACCAGGGTGCAGATACATTTTCAAGAGAGTGATTTTCGTTGTTGCCTTTGGATACATACTCAGATGTGGAATTGCTAGTTCATAGGGGAGTTCTAATTTTAATTTTTTGAGGAACCTGCACACTGTTCTCCATAGTGGCTGCATCGGCTTACATTCCCACCAGCAGTGTATGAGGATTCCCTTTTCTTCACATCTTCACTAGCATTTGTTATCTCTTATGTTTTTGATGCTAAACACTCTGATAGGTATGAAGGGAGATCTCCTTCTGGTTGTAATTTTGTGTTTCCCTGATGAGTGATGTTGAGCATCTTTTTATGTACCTGTTGGTCATTTGAATATTTTCAGAGAAATGTCTATTCAGGTCTTTTACACTTTTTAAATTGAGTGATTTGTGGGTTTTTTTCTTCTTTCTGTTTTTCTTTATTTTTATTTTTGTTTTTTCTTGTTTTTTTTTTTTGCATGTCATGCTTGTTTAATTTTGATTTTTATAGCTTGTGTTTAGGTGTTCTATCCAAAAACATCATTGCCAAGACAAACAAATCAGGAAGCTTTTCCTCTATGTTTTCTTTTAAAAGTTTTATGGATTCAGGTCTCCTGCTTCAGTCTTTGCTTAATTTTGAGGTAATTTCCCAGAAAATTTATTAAAGTTGCTATCTTATCCCCATTGAACAATGGTTCTCTTGTCAAAATATTAGTTGACCTTACATGAATGAGTTTATTTCTGTGCTTAATTCCATACTCAGGAAGACATTTGTCTAAGGTGTAGTCAAAATGAGAAGAACGTTAAGGTCATCTTGGTTATGCTTATAAATATCTTAAAAATTGTGTTTGACTAGTGAAGTGAATCCCATTAGTCAATGCATTCTAACCATGCTTATGGCTAAAAACAATCAATAGAAATTTTTTATATAGACTTGCTTGTAATTGTATAAATGCTGACTACCAATCGATGCTATTTGGGAGGTGTTTTCCTATTGCTCTGCCTGTATCTATGTTCCTAAAATGCTGTATGCAAATAAATATAAGTAATCATTTAAAATATAGTAAAATAGTTGACTATTTAAAGACCCCTTAAAGGGAGGGTTATTTACACTGACGATAGCACCACTGCGTTAAATTTTATGAAACTTTTATTTCCTACACTGATCTTCCTTAAAAAAGACTGAAGTACCTCTGGTATGCTGGGGATATTCTAGTTCTTGATCTCATTTCTGGCTACATGGATGTTTGTGAAAATCCATTGAACTGTACCTTTATCTGTGCACTTCTCTGAGTACATATTCTGTTTCAATATATGTATTTTTCTGAATATTATGCTTCAATATAGAAATTTACAAAAAAAATTGACACAGGATTTGGAGTCATTGGTCTTGGTTTATAGACCTAATGCATGTTACTAAATTGCTCTGTAGATGTTTCTAGATCTGGAATGTAATGCCATTTATCCAACTTAATTATTATTTAGGTCAAAAGAGATCCTATATGTAACATTGAATTTATAAACTTGAAGGTAAATACAAATGTGAATTTTTATGACTAGATGAATGTTGATAAAATGGCATCTTAGAGTCATTTACTTGCTCCTGTGACTCTGAAGTGGAAAATTATATACTTTGTAGTTTGTTTAGGCTAAATTCATCTAAAATTTTTTTTATTTTTATTAGTAACTTTTTTCTCCTGATATTATCATAAGGATTTTCTTTGGGGGGGAAAATTTTTGTTTTTAAATATTTTATATGAAAACTTCCAAGCATAGAACAAAGTTGAAAAATGTACATTAAAACCTGTATATGTACAACCTAGATGCTCCCCATTTTCTCATGTTTTTCAGTAACTCTTTACTTAGAGTAAAATTTACCTGTAAGTGTATAGTTTTGAGTTTTGACAAATAATTTGCATAACCACCACCATAATGAATATAGATAATATTTTTATTACATCAAAAGGTTCCTGAGCAGGGGCGCCTAGGTGGCGCAGTCGGTTAAGCGTCCGACTTCAGCCAGGTCACGATCTCGCGGTCCGTGAGTTCGAGCCCCGCGTCGGGCTCTGGGCTGATGGCTCAGAGCCTGGAGCCTGTTTCCGATTCTGTGTCTCCCTCTCTCTCTGCCCCTCCCCCGTTCATGCTCTGTCTCTCTCTGTCCCAAAAATAAACGTTGAAAAAAAAAATTAAAAAAAAAAAAAAAAAGGTTCCTGAGCCCAAGTCTGTGGTCATCCCCTCCCTCCACTCATGTCCCCTGACAACCACTGGTAAGAAGTCCATGCCTATGACTTTGTCTTCTACAGAATGTTATATAAATGAAATCTTAAAGCACACAGACTTTCAAATTTGACTTTTTTCACTCAATATAATGCCCTTTAGTTTCCTCAGTGTTGCTACATGTGTTAATAGTTATTTCGTGTCATTGGCTAAATGATAAATCATCATTTAGCTGCACCACAATTTGTTTATCCACTCACCACTTGGTTGACATTTGGATTCTCTCCTGTTCTTGGCAATTAGAAAGCTGCTAAAAATATTCACCAATAGTTTTTTTGTTTTTTGTTTTTTGTTTTGTATGCAAGTCTTATTTCATTTCTCTGGGAGAAATTTTCTCTTGGAGAAACATGGCATTCCTACGAGTTGGATTGCTGCATCACACCATAGTGTGTTGTACTTCTTGTGGTACTGTAAAACTGTTTTCCAAGATGGTCATATCCCCTTGGATTCTCAAAAATAGGTCTGAGGGCCCTATCTGTACCTCATCCTCACCAGAACTCAGAATTGCCAGGGTTTGTTTGTTGGTTTATTTGTTTTTGTTTTGCTTTTGTTTTATAGCCATTCTAATAGATGTGTAGTGATATCTCATTATAGCTTATATTTTCATGGATGTAATGACTTATGATACTGAGTAAATTTAGGTTCACAGGCTTATTTGCTACCCATATCTTTGCCAGCATGTCTGTGTGAGTTTCTGTCCTTTTGTAAATTGTTGTTTTAAATTGGATGTTTGGGGTGCCTGGGTGGCTCAGTCAGTTAAGTGTCTGACTCATTATTTCAGCTCAGGTCATGACCTCACAGATTGTGAGTTCAAGGCCCATGTTGGACTCTATGCTGACAGTGTAGCCTGTTTGGGATTCTCTCTCTCCCCTCTCTGTCTGCCCCTACCTGCTCGCTCTCTCTCTCTCTCTCTCTCTCTCTCTCAAATAAACTTTAAAAATAAATAAATAAATAAATAAATAAATAAATAAATAAATAAATAGGATATTTATATTCTCTTCGGCAAAATTTGAGAGTTCTTTATATTTTCTGTATACAAGTCATTTATCATTGCCTTTGGCAAATCCTTCTCTATTTTTATAGCTGTATTTATATTCATGTTAGCTCCAAGTTTTCTTCTCTTTCCTTACTGCTTTGGCTTTAATTTTCTTCTAATTTCTTAAGGTACAAGATGAGATAGATGTACTTTGAGATTATTCTTGTTTTCTAATATAAACTTATGATGTATAAACTCTAGGCACTAGAGCTGCATTGCACACATGTTTAAAAATGTATTTTTTATTTAATTCAAAATGTTTACTAATGTCTCTTGTGACTTTCTCTTTGATCCAATCTTATTTAGAAGTGTCCTTTTAACATTCAAGTCTCTGAGGAATGTTCAAGATATCTTTTTAAATTATTACTAACTCTAGTTTGTTTTTTGTTTAGAATGTTTTAAATCTGATTAAGTTCATTTTAAGGTCCAAAATATGGTCACCTGGTGAAAGTTTGGTGAGTGCTTGAAATTGTGTGTTGTGCTGTTGTTGTTTGACACATTCACTTAGCTCATGGTGATTAATGATAGTCATCATGCATTCCTTTCTCTGGGAGGGAGTGCAGTCTCTCCCTATAATTATAAATTATTTTTTTCACCAGTTCTCTCAATTTTTTCATAGTTTTTGAAGGAACTGTGAATATACACATAAAATTGTATCTTCTTAATGATTTCTTTTTATGATTATGATTTTTCCCTTCTTACCTCTGATAATATCTTTTGTTTGGAATCTGCATTGTCTGGTACTGGTATAGCCAATCCATCTTTATTCTAATTACTAGTGCTATTAAACATCTTTCCCATCATTTTAATTTAACATATCTATGTTTTCATATATTAGATTTATTTTAATAGTATGAGTTGTGGGGTTTTTTTGTCTTTTAAAATTTAATTAGACAATGTTTGGGGTTGGGTGTTTAGAATATTATATATAAAACTATAGGTTTTTGTTACAATTTAAATTTTTCTTGGTAGTTTTTAGTCTTTCCTGTGCTTTTTCCCTTTTATATACCATTTTGAAAAACAAAATGGTTATTATGATTCTGTGTTATTTCCACTATTGACTTCTTACTTTTATCTTTTTTTAATTTTAATGGTTTCACCAACACAAACAATATAACATTAATATATTCTAATTTACTTTAAACAATATTGTATCATTTCACTTAGTATTGAAGCTTTGCAACAATATACTCCAATGTCTCCATGTCCTCTTTTATGCTGTGTCTCTCATACATCTGAATTTTGCCTGTCATAAGCACAACAAGACAGTATTATATTTGTTTTAGATAGTCCATTATATTTTCACCTGCTGTTTCAACAGACATCTTGCAGGCCAGAAGGGAATGGCATAATTTAAAGTCCTGAAAAGAAAAAAAAACCTATAACTACAAACACTCTACCAAAATTATCACTCAGAATTGGAGAGATAATTTCCAGACAAAAGTCAAAGAAGTTTATTACTATTAAAGCAGTCTTACAGTCTTAAAGAAGTTCCTCTAATATTTCTTTTAAGTGGAAAAGAAATGGCCATAACTAAAAGTTAAAAAAATGAAAGAAAAATATCACTAATAAAAGCAGACAAATAGTAAAGGTTGTAAAGAAAATCCTTCAAGCTGGTGTATAAAGGTTGAAAGACATAATGCGCAAACTTGGTTTTATCTACAAAAATTAAAAGATGCATACAATAAAGATAAGACTTTGTATGCATAAAACAACTTTGTAAAAATATAGTGTGCCCTTAGAATGTGTTCAAACTTGGGTGACCAATTGAAAATATAGATACCAATTGATTTTATATAGAGAGAGGATGTTCTAGATGAACTTCTTGGTAATCACCAACCAAAACCTATAATAGATAGACAAAAGCTAAATAGAAAGGAATCCAAGAAGAACATGAAGTCATCAGTTGCAGAGGAAGAGAACAAGAGAAACAGAAAGGAACAGGGAAGAGCTACAAAAATATCCAGAAAACAATGAACAAAATGGCACTAAATATATACCTATCGATTATTACTTTAAATGCAAATGAACTAAATGTTCGAATCAAAAGACCTAGGATGACTGAAAAGATAAAAAAAAAACAAGACCTGTTTATAGTTTTCCTACAAGAGACACACTTCAGACCTAAACACACATACAGACTAAAAGTGAAGGAATAGAACCTATACCATAAAAATGGAAACAGAAAGCTAGGATAGCCATACTTAGTATTTGTTTTTAAATCTATTTTGTGTGATCTAACAAGACAAAAGGGCATTACATAATGATAAAAGGACAAATCCAACAAGCTGTATAACAAGTGTAACTATGCATGAAACTTTGGAGTGACTAAATAAATATTGCCAAACATAAGGGAGAAACTGACAGTAATATAATTATAGTAGGGAACTTTAACACCCAACTTACATTCAATGGATAGATTAGACATAAAATCAGTAAGGAAATAGTGGCTTTGAATGACCCTTAGACCAGATAAACTTAACAGATCTATATAGAACATTCTGTATAAAAACAACATTCATAAGGGATTCTTTCCAAGGATGCAAGGATGGTTCAATATCTGCAAATCAACATGATATAACACATTTTTTAGGTGTACCTGAAACATTCTCCAGGATAGATCACATGTTAGGACATAAAACAAGCCTCAATAAACTTAAGAAGATTGAAATCATTGAGGCATCATTTCTAACCCCAATGGTATACTAGAAATCAATTATAATAAAAAAATGGAAAAAAAACCCACAAAGGTGGAGGCTAAATAACATGCTACTAAACAACCAGTAAGTTAACAAAGAAATCAAAGATGAAATAAAATACCTGGAGACAAATTAAAATGAAAACACAACAGTCTAAAATCTTTGGGAGACAGCAAAAGCAGTTCTAAGAAGTAATTTTATAGTGATTCAAGGCCTACATTAAAAAACATGAAAAATCCCAGGCATGCTTGGGTGGCTCAGTCAGTTGGGCATCTGAATTCAGCTCAGGTCATGATCTCTCAGTCCGTGAGTTCAAGCCCCGTGTTGGGCTCTGTGCTGACAGCTCAGAGCCTGGAGCCTGCCTCGGATTCTGTGTGTGTGTCTCTCTCTGCCCACCCACCCCCCCTCTTGTGCTCTCTCTCTGTCAAAAATAAACATTAAAAATAAATTAAAAAAAAAAACATGAAAAATTTAAAGCAACCTAACCTTAAACCTAGAGGGATATAAAAAATGAAGAACAAACCAACCGCAAGTTAATAGAAGAAAGAAAATTATAAAGATCAGAGCAGAAATAAACTAATAGACTAACAAAGCAATCGAAAAGAGCAGTGAAATTAAGAGCTTGTTCTTTGAAAAGAAATAAAATTGATAAACCTTTGTCAGACTTGTCAGGAAACGGTACTCAAAATCAGAAATGAAGAAAAAGTTACAACCAACACCACGTAAATAAAGAATTTTAAGAGACCATTACAAAATTTATATGCCAACAAACTGGACAGTTTAGATGAAATGGATAAAGTCTTAGAAACACAAACTTCCAAGACCAAATCATGAAGAAAGAAAATCTGAACAACCTGATTCATAACAATGAAATTAGTGATCAAAATCAACCTAGTGGCTTCATAGGTGAATCCTAACGTTTAAAAAAGAGTTACTATGTATTTTTCTCAAACTATTACAAAAAAAAATTGAAGAGGAAGCCATGCTTTCAAATTCATTTTATAAGGCCAGCATTATCCTGATATCAAAATCACACACACAACAAAAAATTAACCAAAAAAAAAAAAGAGGCCAATATCCTTGATAAACATAGATTCAAAAATCCTCAACCAAGTATTAGCAAACCAAATTCAAGAATACACTAAAAGGATCATTTACCACAAATATTAAGGGATTCTTTCCAAGAATGCAAGGATGGTTCAGTATCTGTAAGTCAATCAATATGGCATAACACGTTAGTAAAATGAAGGCTAAAAGTCCTGATACCAATAGATGAAGAAAAAACATTTGACAAAATTCAGCATCTGTTCATGATAAAAACCCAACAAAGTGGGTATAGAGGGAACATACTTCAATGTAATAAAGCCACAGATAACATCATATTTAATGCTGAACATCTGTAAGTTTTTTCTCTAAGATCAGGATTAAGATAAGGATGTCTGCTTCCACCACTTTATCACTTTTATTTAACATAGTACTGAAAGTTATAGTACCCATCATACAAAAAGCTATCCAAATTCATAAGTAAAACTCACTATTTACAGATGAGACAATACTGTAGATAGAAAACTCTAAAAACACCATCAAAAAACTATTAGAAAAATAAATTCAGTAAAGTTGCAAAATATGAAACTGATACACAGAAATCTGTGGCATTTTTATACCCTAATGACCTAAAAGAAAGAGTAATTGAGAAAACAATTTCATTTACAATTGCACCAAAAGGAATAAAATACCTAGGAATAAATTTAACCAAGGAGGTAAAAAATCTATACTCTGAAAACTATAGGACACAGATCAAAGAAACTGAAGATGACACAAATAAAGGGAAAGATGTCCTATGCTCAGGTGTTGTAAGAATATTATTAAAATACCCATATTACCTAAAGGAATCTGTAGATTAAATGTAAGCCCTATCAAAATACCAATAGCATTTTATACAGAACTAGAACAAATCATACTAAAATTTCTGTGCAACCACAAAAGACTTCAAATGGACAAAGCAATTTTGAGAAACAAGAAAAAAGCTGGAGGTATCATAATCTCAGATTTCAACAAAGTTTTAGTCATCAAAATAGTGTGGTGGTGTTGACACAAAAATAGATACACAGATCAATAGACAGAATATAGATCCAGAAATCCATGCTTATATGGTCAATTCATCATCTACAATACAGGAGGCAAGATTACAATAGGGAAAAGATGGTCTCTTCAACAGATGGTGATGGAAAAACTGGACAACTACATGCATAAGAATTAAATGGATCACTTTCTTACACCATTTACAAAAATAGACTCAAAATGGATTAAAAATCTAAATGTGTAAGACCTGAGATCTTAAAAGTCCTAAAAGAAAACATAGTAAGCTCTTACACATGGGTCTTAGCAATATTTTTGTGATTGGTGTCTTCGTGCAAGGGAAATAAAAGCAAAGATAAACAAGTGGGACCACATCAAACTAGCAAGCTTTTGCACAGTAAAGGAAACAATCAATGAAACAAAAAGCCTACTGAATGGGAGAAGATATTTGCAGACAGTATATCTAGTGAGAGGTTAATATCTAAAAGATATAAAGAACTTCTTTAACTCAACACCAAAAGAAAAAATCTGATTAAAAAAAAAATGGGCAGAGGACCTGAATAGATACTTTTCCAAAGAAGACATACAGATTAACCAACAGATACATAAAAAGATATGCAATGTTAATTATTAGGAGTTATTAGATACATATAAAGATATACAAGTCAAAAACCACAATGTATCCAATAATTCTATTTCTGGACATTTACCTGAAAAAGATGAAAACACTAATTTGAAAAGATATATACAACCCCTATGTTTATTGTGGAATATATGCATAGTCAAGATAAGGAAGCAACCGAAATATCCATTTATAGATGAATGGATAAAGGTGTGGTGTGTACATATCTAATGGAATATTAGTCATGAAAAAGAATGAGACCTTGTCATTTATGGTAACATGGATAGACCTAGAAAGTATTATGCTAAGTGAAATAAGCCAGAAAAAGACAAATACCGTATTATTTCACCTATGTTTAGAAGTTAAAAATTAAAACACGTAGGAAAGACTCATAAATACAGAAAACAACCTTATGGTTGCTATAGGGAAAATTGTGGAGGTATGAGTGAAATAGAAAGGAATTAAGAAATACAAACTTCCAGTTATAAGTCATGGAGATGGAAGTCACAGTCTAGAGAACCTAGTCAATATTGTAAAGACGCTATTGTGACACATGACACTTATGGTAAGCATTTTGTAATGTATGTAAATGTTGAATCGTTGTACATCCAAAATGATAATGTATATCAACTATACTTTATTTTTTTCTTAAATTAGGGGTACCTGGGTGGCTCAATCTATTAAGCGTCTGACTCTTGATCTTGGCTCAGGTCATGATCTCGTGGTTTGTGGGATTGAGCCCTTCATTAGGCTCTGCACTGAGACTGTGGATCCTGCTTGGGATTCTCTCTCCCCCTCCACTGCTTGCATGTACTCTCTCTCCAAAAAAATTTTAAACGTTTTAAAAATTAAATATTGTATATTTTTATCTAGAGTTCAAATATTCCCTTTATCTACTTATCAATGGTTATCAATCAATAATCAACAATATTTATCTCTATTTTATTTTTATAAATTCTAGACAGGTGGCTGTGGTTACCTAATGGAAAATTCAGTTGTTTATGGATAGTGTAAGTGTAAGACTTTGCTAATAAATATGCACCTTTTAGTGTTCCTATAAACTTAAAAATGATCACGTGTGGATTTTACAAAATGTTATTTTTCTTTCAAAAAAAGTTTTATCAATTCAACATATAAAATTCTAATTTAAGCACACTCTGCCTGTTGGAATCCCTTTCAGATAATTTTTATGATTGATGTGCTTTCAGAGATTTTAATCATTCCCCATAGGAAGTGGTTCTAGATTTATAACTGGTCCATAACTTGCTTGGGCTTATTGGGTCTGTATTAAAAACTGAAGAATTTATACCTTATTTTAACAAACAGATTATTATGAATACTTTTCTCTCCTTTGATTGTCTAAAGCTATGTTACCTTGTTTCTGGTGTTCTGATTCTGTGTCTTTTGTCTTGTCTGAGAAAGTTCTGGAAACTGAAATGATTTTCTGATTTCCTTCTTCTGTTTGATTTGCTCTTACACATTTCCGTCTCCTTCCCTCCATGACTTCCTATGTGTTCAACCATAAGAACTAGATACTGGTCACTCTACTTATGCTTTTTACTTTTTAGGACACTCTAGTGTCTTAAATTCTCCTGGATAAATTTCTGTTTTTATACTTTACTTTATCCCAGAGCATTTTTTTCTAAGTGTCCTCTTTAGGATCCCTGCCTCAAAAACCTGAAAAGTCTTTATTATTTAGCAACACAGTGATTTCTCATAAAGCACATGAATATACATTTCTGTAATTAATTTTTAAAATACAGTTTTAAAGAAATATTTTTTATATTGTTCATGGCCATTTGTAGCAAAGCAATTTACAAGATGAGATTTATCCCCATAATATACAAATAGTAGGTAACTTTTCTTTAATATCCATTATGTCCCAAGAATTTTTTTTTTTTTTTTTTTTTTTTTACTGGGAAAATAACTTTATTTTCTTCGGGGGTGTGGACAGACGTCTAGTCTCAGAACTTCTGGAATTGCTTTTTGGTGCCAGCAGCCTTTGTGACTTTGAGCACGTTGAAGCGCACAGTCTTGCTCAAGGGCCGGCACTCGCCCACTGTGACAATGTCGCCGATCTGGACATCCCTGAAGCAGGGGAACAGGTGCACGGACATGTTCTTGTGGCGTTTCTCAAAGCGGTTGTACTTTCGGATATAATGGAGGTAGTCCCGGCGGATGACAATGGTCCTCTGCATCTTCATCTTGGTCACCACACCAGACAGAATCCGCCCTCGGATGGAAACGTTACCAGTAAAGGGGCATTTCTTGTCAATATAGGTGCCCTCAATGGCCTCCTTGGGCGTCTTGAAGCCCAAACCCATGCTTTTGTAGTATCGTGGGAGTTTCTCCTTGCCAGTTTCTCCAAGCAGGACCCTCTTCTTATTTTGAAAGATGGTTGGCTGCTTTTGGTAGGCACGCTCAGTCTGAATGTCCGCCATCTTCCCGGCCGCCTGGAAAAAGGCTGTCCCAAGAATTATTTGAATGCTTTCCATATTTTATCTCATTGAAAATAACCTCATAAAACAGGCAGTACTATCTCCATTTTGAATATAATGAAACTAAAGCACAGAAAGCTTAAGCAACTTACCTAAGGTTGTAGACTATAAAGTGCTACCACCAAGAATACAGATTTTGGTAAAATTGACTTTGTGGTCCTATTACCTTACATTCATGATTAAATTTTATCTTTGTTTTTATAAACAGATAACAAATTTGCATAAAATATATTGAAAAAATAAAATATCTTTTACTGTTTACTAAATTTATGAAATTCTGTTTTGCTCTAAAATAAGACAAAACTTATTTTAAAAAGAATTTGCATCTTAGAATAATATGAGGATTGTTAAAAGAGAGTCCATGCTCCCTTCCATTGAAACATCAATGAGAGCTGCTGGGAAATATAGTTTAAGAACTAAAAAAAAAAAAAAAAAAAATACATTAAGGAGTTTCATAGAAATAATGAAAGTGCTGTAATTGTTGTGAGGTAGGGATACTTTTCTCATTTTTTATTCCATATATCTGAGTATAGTTCCACTAAAAATCAAGTATTTCCCTGATACTCTTTAGCAACTATTAGCATATAAAGGTGTCATATATGGAAACAGGGAGAAGTCTTTTCAAAATGCCTAACAGAAATAAGACAAGAATGATGTTGTCATGTAATAGAATACAAAATCATGACTAATTTATTACCTTGTCATAATTTTACATGAAATAATAGAACCTATAATATGTCTTCCACAAGCAAACATATTTGAAAATGACACATTTATTAAATTTAAACTCTTGTATGCAAATAGTATCTAGTATGTATTCATAGTGACAAGTCCCAAATGCCATGTCATTTATTGCTCATGTGTTTCTTTTTAGTCCTCTTCAACATAAAGCTGGAATGTGAAAACTATTTTAGAAATGGATTTTGAAGGGTTTAATCAGATTACGAGAAATGAAGCCTTGGGGGGAAAAGTTTCAACATATTCTTAAAGGACATGATAAATGGAATTGTTAATAGTGTTCAAAACTAAGTAAAGTATTATTCCTTGACATGATAGAAATTTTGTCAATCATTGGTTTTTTTTTATTATTATTCTTGTGACATCAAGAATGTCAGGACAAGTCAAGACCATATTATTAGTCTGTCATTGTGTCCTATTGATTTCATCTCAGTGCTTTCTCCTCTCATCTCCAATGACACTGCTTAAGTTCAAAATTTTGCCTTGATTTAAGTAGACTCACTGTTATCTCTACTTTCATTCTTCCCTATCATAGCCCCCTCTCCCCAAAAACCAGTCCTTTTTTTAGTGCTTTCATAAGGATTTTCTAAAACTCCTATCTGATGGAGTCACCCTTAAAATTTTGAACATGCAGCCAGACTGCCTAGATGTGAATCATAGCTCTCTTACCTAGCAGTTTTGGAAACTTCTCAATCCATTTAACCTACTAGTACTTTGAGGTTTTTTTTTTTCTATGTATGAAATAGAAATAATATTAGCTAACTCAGTAAGGTTGTTATAGGAATTCAGTGAGTTAATATACATAAACTGTTAACAGTAGTACCTGGTACAGATAAGTAATAAAGGCACTATTTTACAGAAGAATAAAAGAAAAATAGTACTGTCAGCTAAACAAGGGGAGGCAGCCACTATATTTGGTTATATATATATATATATATATATATATATATATATATGCATGCGTGTGTGTGTATGGGTATGCATGTGTGTAGGTGTATATATACATATATATATAAAATCAAGCAGCTGGTTAATGGCTGTCATTTGACATTAGAAATTTTTGTTCACTGTGAATATCCAGGATGAGAAGAAATGTAAAACAGAGTGGGAGTCCAAAGAAACATTAATAATTCGCTCCAGATAGATACAAGAATGAGTAAGCAAGCAAAGTAGGCACAGGCCAGGGTTATATAAGTGGTAGAAGTCCATTTTCTTTGGGGTATGGAGAAGGAAGGAGATTGCTGTTTTTGAAGGCACCAACCAATAACATTCAGATGCGGTTCGGGTTCTGAGTATCCTCTAGAATATAGACAGCAAAATTAAACAGAGTGGAAATATGTACAAGGTTGATGGGCAGAACATAGTCTGGCTAAGGTCAGGGAATTTACCAGGTATTTAACAAGATCTAACAGTGAACAGAGATCAAAGTCAACATCTCTGGAACTTGATTACTGTGGTATATACTGCCCTTGATTTCAAATTTTACTTATTTATAACTATAACTCTTTGCAAGGAAGATGTTTGATTCTTTCTATATTATCATTTCCCAGTTGTTTGAAGTGATCAAAAGAAACCTGACCACATTGTTTCAGAGCTAGTTCTCAGATGGATGAAAGATACAAGGTAGATAGGATCAAGCAGTAAATTGCCAACCAGTATGGTGGTTTCCCAGCTGCTGTGACTGTGCTCTAAACCTGTCACCTTACACCACTTCATCTATGTTCATTTGACCACCATCCTGATTCCATTCTTTAAACTCTTACATACTGCATAATTGTTTTTTCGCTGGTGTGGACAATGGAAATCTCAACTTGCTTTGATCTGTAGTTCTTGCAGTTTTGTTCTTTAGCTTTCCTGCATGTCTTTGCTACCCAGTTTTTGCTTTAAGCCATCTCCAGTCCTTTTCAATAAGCTCATACTGGAGCAGACAACTCATTGTTGGGATGAGGGATGGTGGACTGGGCTACACAGGTGTGAGCAGGTTCTGGGACACTACCCCAACTGAGAAGATTAGGAGATCCAATCTTGTGCTCCTACTACATTGTGTATTTATATATAATAAATATAATCTACATATTCTATATATGCACACATGCACATACACATGCACATACACATGCACATACATTGTAGCGATGATAGTATTGTCCGTTTGGTACATTTGTAACTCTCCACTATATTTTAAACTACTAGATTTTAAACTACTTCTCCAGTAGAACAGTATTTTTATTTGTGTGTGTTTATCCCCAGTGCCTATATCAATGTCTAGCTTAAAATGAATAATATAGAACAAAATTAATTTAATAAATAGAGGAACCAAATGATAGGTATAAACTAATTCTTGGCAGAGGAAGAGCTGAATGCATTCCTAGACAAATATTAGTAAGGAAGCTGTCCAAGTGTCTTTTACAAAATGACGTATTTTCATAAAATATTCTAAGTTTCCAAGATTTCTTTGCTAGGCTAACATGCTCAAGTCTCTTTGGATGACGATAATATTTTTATCTCCCTTGTCCTGAAGAATAAAAATAAAGCAGGTGCAAAAAAAAACCATTTTAAAGGTATATTTACTATCGTTTTTAAAAACAGGACGCGATAAATCAATTTTTAAAACTCAGAAAATTAAGGGGTGCCTGGGTGGCGCAGTCGGTTAAGCGTCCGACTTCAGCCAGGTCACGATCTCGCGGTCCCTGAGTTCGAGCCCCGCGTCAGGCTCTGGGCTGATGGCTCAGAGCCTGGAGCCTGTTTCCGATTCTGTGTCTCCCTCTCTCTCTGCCCCTCCCCCGTTCATGCTCTGTCTCTCTCTGTCCCAAAAATAAATAAACGATGAGAAAAAAAATTAAAAAAAAAAACTCAGAAAATTAAAAATTTTATATCTCAAATATGCCTTAACTCATTTCTAGAAAAAACTTCCCATAGTTTTGAATTTCAATATATCCTCCTGGCACATCCTATAGGGCCTATAAGGAGCTGAGCATTTTCGACTTCTAGAAAGGGATGATATGACATTTAGAATTTTAAATGAAGACTTTCATGAGTAAGTATAATCTATGATAAAAAGGAATAAAAACTATTTGAAAAATAATTTCTTTACTGCAATATACTTTGTTAGATGTTATCTTTAATCTTTAATACTTAAGTGCCAGTGTAACTTAATATGTGGAACTTTGCCATTAAGAAATTTTCAAAATTCACATGTGATTATGTTTCATGATTGGTAACTCTTGATTCCCTTCCCTAAGCTTTACTTTCCTTCAACAGTGCATTTCTAAAGATACTTCAACAAAAGCAGAAAAGCAAAATTTTCCTTCTTGTTTTTCTCTAAATTGTTTCTCCAGGTGGGTATGGCTACAATAAGAGTAGAACATAAGTATATGTTTGCGCTTATCTCAAAAGTCTGTTTTTAAGTCATTCACTTTATCTATTACTGGTAGCAAAGGAAATTAATTGAAATGCTATGGAACGTTATCATAAAGGGATAAATGCCTGTGATGTATCATTAAAATTAAGAAATTTTGAAACTATTATATCAAGAAGAGTTATATAGGGGCGCCTGGGTGGCGCAGTCGGTTAAGCGTCCGACTTCAGCCAGGTCATGATCTCACGGTCTGTGAGTTCGAGCCCCGCGTCGGGCTCCGGGCTGATGGCTCAGAGCCTGGAGCCTGTTTCTGATTCTGTGTCTCCCTCTCTCTCTGCCCCACCCCCGTTCATGCTCTGTCTCTCTCTGTCCCAAAAATAAATAAATGTTGAAAAAAAAAAAAAAAAGAAGAGTTATATAATATAAATGCATATACCTGTGTGTATGAAATTTCTCAAAGATATTTTTACATGAGTACCATACATTCTAAGAATATTATCCTTTGGAGTAAACAGAACATCCCATTTACAAAATATCACTTTGAAATGGCTAATTCTAGTAGCTCAAAACTAAATTGTCAAATACTTAGTTATTGATAAGGACATCCTAGTAAGAAGTCTTTTGTCCATAATTTTGCATATTTTATACCAATTTTATACTCATTTTTATTACTGTTGTTAGCACTCAAAATAGGATTAGAAAACAGGCAAGGTCCTTGCCCTTAAGATATTTATTTCTTGGGAGAAGTGGTGGGGAAGAAGGAAACAAGATGTCAAATGAATAAATACACAAAAGATGATTTTAGATTTTGAAAAGTACTGTGAATAAACTAAATTCGTGCAATAAAACAGGACATAAGAAGGCCACATTGTTTATAATTTTCTTTCTGTGACATGAATGACAAGGAACAGACAAAAGAAAGTATATTCTAGGCAAAAGGCATGGCAAATGCAAAGGTATGATGCTGGGACAAGAGCACTGACTTAGAGACCAATGAGACACCAACATACCTAAAACAAAGAGGAGAGGGTTGAGCAATCAGGTGACTGAGTTTGGCAGGGGTGAGATCCTAAAGAAAAATGACATATAAACCATGGTAATAATCTGGATTTTCTAAGTGCCCATAAAGACTATTCAAAAGTTTTCAGCAAGGGCTGAAATTATCTAATTTTTCCCTTCATTGTAAAAGATTAATTTGGTTGCTCTAAATGAATAAATTTTATCTAACCAAGTTTACAAAGTGAGAAACTCAGTTAAGATGCCATTGCTATGGCCCAGTGAGTAATGATGGTGTCTTAGACGAGGGTGATGGCAACAAAGAATTAAAAAAGTAATCAAATTTGGTGTGTGTGTTAGAGGTAATGTGACATGATTTAATAGTGGTGTGTGTGTGTGTGTGTGTGTGTGTGTGTGTGTGTGTGTGTGTGTTGAGGGGAGTGGTGGTAAGGGAAATAAAGTTACTAAGAATGACAACGGTCCTCTTGGTTCGAGGAACTGAGTGGAAGATAATATTCTTTAGTGAGATAGGGAAGATTGATGAAAAATCATGTCATTGGAAGAGAGACACAAATCAAAAAGTTATACTTTAGACATGGTTAATTTGAGATCCCTATTAGTCATTTAAGTAACAGTTGGGTTTATGAATTTGGAGCTTAGGGGAATAGTTAGATAGGAGGAGGTATGTTTGGAACTTACTGCCCAATTCCTGGTATTTCAAGCAATGCAATTGGGTGAGATTATAGAGGAAGACTTTTTAGAGAAATAATAGAATAGAGCTTAAAACCAAGTTCTAAGTCACTTCAATTTTCAAAGATTGGGTAGACAAAGGGAACAATCCAAAAAGGTAAGGAGAAAAAGTCAAGAAAGTGTAGTTGCACAAAACAAAAAAAGAAAGAAAAAAAGCAGGAATTATATAGTTGCCAGTTGTGTTCAAGTCTGCTGAGAAGCATGGAAATCATTAGTGAATTTAATGAGAGCAATTTCAGCAAAGTAGAGAAGACAAAAGCCTGATCAAAAAGGATTTGAAAGAAAATGCAGATAAGGAGATAGCAACTATAGATTACTTTTATATTATTCTGGGAAAAGGTAAGAAAAAGAGCCAAATGCTGTGTTGTAGCATAAAAGGTTGTCCATGAGAATTCTCACTTATTATGGAAATATACCAAAATTGTCTAGATAGTGTTGAGTACCAATTTGAGACTTGTGGTTATGAACTGAAAGTCCACTTAATATGTCTGCATTTTGCTATAGCAAAATTTAGCTTCCTACATGCAGGTATAATATAAGAAAAGTGTTAGATTACTTAGATTTGCAGTTCAACCAGTGAACATAAAGGAGGGAAGATGTCAACAGAAGGATTTTTGCAAGTAAAGGATTTTAATAATGAAATATACAATTTGACTTGGAAGTTAACTTGGAAGCTTGATCATGAAAAAAATGAGTGATTTAATCCAGCTGGAATGAGAGGAGGAGGAAGAGGGGAAGAAAAGAAGGCAAGGGCTTGAAATTGGAATATTGAAGGTGTTCTTTAAATAATGATGTCAACATAAAGGGTATAAACACAATAGTGGATGATTGAGGTAGAATGGAGATAATTTCCACTGGAGATGAGGTCAAATAGCTCAAAGCAAAAAAAAAAAAAAAAAAAGGAAAGAATTGTTCAAGGTGAGCTCAGTATTACTCCCCAGAATAAGAATACTTGAAAATAAATTGAAATAATTCATTTTGTGTTAATACTGAAAGAGTCCTTTCTTTATATTATAGATATTTTTTTAAAAAAATTCACAGTAATTTAATAGGGAACTGGTTCATTTGACTGTTGCACAGATCAAACTCTGAACATTTTGGTTTTTAAAAAAGAGGGTTACAGATTTTTTGCAAGACAGTGGTATCCAGAGTTGTGTTATTTTCAGATTTTTAAAAGAATCACCAAATGCACTAAAGTTCTATATGTAGAACTTTGGATTGTTTATTTGGAGGGTTTTAACTATCAAAAGATTTTGAGTTTTTGACTCCTTTGTTCACTGAACTTGAATGTTTCGCCCTTTCCTCTTGCACCACTTTCACAAAGTTCTTTTTGCACTTGATCTCAGTACCACTGGGAAAATATTAAGAATGTTTCTGTGTTTGGACTAAACATCTATTCATTTTGTTACTGGAATGAGTTGTACCACATCAATTCATTTGTGTATTTGTTCTCCTATTTAACACTTGTCATAACCCTAGGCACCGTGAAATATATTTGATTTTAAAAAGTGCATTGTTCTTATGGCTCTTGTAATTTTCTTACTATCCAAATTTCTGAGTAAAACTTCACCATTAAAATAGGAAAAGTGGTCTAATCACAACTTTGACCATATGAAATTGAAGAATGTAAAAGATCTTAAATGATCTAAATTTTCAATTTTGTCAATCACAGACACATTTAAAATAATTTTGAATAATTTATTTAATAACAAAGGTTAATGCTCTGCATTGCAATGCCTTGTATCAGACATTGTATTAGAGTCTCATCATGTGTCTGTGAATAAGATGGGCCCCTGCCCTCATGGAGCTTACTGTTAATTAGAAATGGTATTTAATTTAAGCACAAGGAATTACAAAAGGCTATAGGAGAACAAAATGAAGATACTTCACTAAATTAATGAAATCTAAGATGGTTGATTGGAAAATAATGATACTTAATCTGATATCTGAATTATGATAAGGGTTTTCCGGGAAATACAGTTGTGTTAGCAGGGAAAAATCATCTTCAATAATTTTTGAAGCAAAAAAAACCCAAACAAACCTACGAAGCATTTAAGAAACTTAAATTCAGTAAGTACAGATGGCATAATGGAGGATGGTCAAGATTATTAGAGAGAAAGGGAAACAGTGTTCAGGTAGAACCAACTAAGGCGTCTGCCAGTAATTGGTAGGTAATTGGCAAGCCTTATAAAAGGGAGTGATCAGTTGTATTTGTTTTCAAAAAATCACTCTGGAAAAAAGTATGGAAAACCTTTAAGAAAGGTACGAAACTAAAAACAGTCAAGAAGAAGGTTAATAGCTGGTTCAAAGTAGGCCAGTGAAATTGAAATAGTCATCTGGAACATTCCTTAATACACTTAGGAGATACTCATTGAAGAGTCATTATATTTCAGGCAATATACTCTGCATACAATAGTGAATCACCACAGGCAATAGAAACATAAATTAAGACTATAATGCTCTGTGATTTTTTGGGATGGGGTGTGAAAAAAGAAGATCGAGTAACTTGGATTCAGGAAATGTGAAGTTCGGAATAGATGTCAGGCCGTATGGTGGGGATAGATGATGAGTTCAGTTTTAGTCATATTGCCGTTAAAGCAAGATGTCTAACAAGCAGGTGGCTTAATAAGTCTGGAGCCATGAAAGTGATCTAAGGGAGAAATAGACTTAGGGGTCACCAAGTCCTACATAGCTATCAAAGATTAGATGATGTTATACAAGTAAGGTGTGTACAGAGAACTAAGGGGAACATGAAGTATCTCTGTATAAAGGTAAGCTTAGAGGGCCTAAGTGAAGGAAGATAGTTACAAAGGAGATTACTAAGGAAAGGTCATGGATTTAGTATAAATCTCTAGCTTTGTTTCTGGTAAGCCTAGCAAAGCAAGTATTCCAAAGTAAGGAATGATGGGTAAACATACATGAAAATTCTTTATCTCCATCATTATCAACAAATAAGAGAAATGAAAATTCAATAACAGCAAAAATAATCTTTGTCTGAAAGAATTCTTATAATGTCTTTGACCCAACTCCTGCTTATTTGAGAATGGCTGAAAGCTCTTGTTTCTTCCCAACATACCAAACTTCATTAGTTCACTTAAAAACAAAAATGTTTTGGGGTGCCTAGGTGGCTCAGTCAGTTGAGCATCTGACTCTATTTCAGCTCAGGTCATGATCCTGGGGTCATGAGATTGAGCTCCATGTTGAACTCCACCTGACTGTGGAGCCTGTTTAAGATTCTCTCTCTGTGCCTGATTCACTTCTTGCATTCTCTCTAAAAACAAAACAAAACAGAAAAAGAGAAATGCTCTGTTTTACTCACAAAATATTAAGGGAAATAAAGATATGTTTCAATCATATTGAATTAGGAAACACTAAATTTTACATGTTCCTCCCATTTTTTCCCTTTTAACAATTTTTGTTGTTTTTCCATAAGTAACCAAAAATTTCTTTGGATAAATTAATCATAAAATAATCTACTAAATTAGCAACTCACTCATAGAATTAAAAAAAGGCTATAGAACTAGAAACAATAGGAAATGGAAAAGATTCAGAGTTCTAGTTACAGAAACTTATCGATAGTTTTGTTTCATTGTTCATTTTTATTTTGGTTTTGGTTTTGGTTTTCAAGGCTCTGCTGCAAGATTCATGAACTCCAGCTGTTTCCCCCACCTTTCATCTCTTTATTTAAGATTTAACGCCTAGGGAATTAAGGAATCCACTAACAACTCTATGTGGGTTATGTTTCTCCTCTATAATGAAGGGAGACTTTGGGACTGCAACAGTGGAGGAGAGCCCATTAACCCACACAGAATTCAGTATACCATTACAAAAAATAAAGGAAATAATGACCTTTGGGTAGCTACAAAACTGTATTTTGTTTTTATTCTTAAACTTTTTAAAAAGGTTTTATTTATTTATTTTATTTATTTATTTATTTATTTATTTATTTATTTATTTATTTATTTCCAGTATAGTTAACATACAGTGCTGGATTAGTTTCAGGTGTATAGTACAGTAATTCAACAATTCTATACATCATTCCTATAAAGTATATTCTTAATCCCCATCACCTATCACCTATTTTACCCATCCCCCACCCACATCCCCTGTGGTAACCATCAGTTTGTTCTCTACAGTTAAGTCTGTTTCTTGGTTTGTCTCTCTGTCTCTCTTTTTTTTTTCTTTTCTCATCTATTTTGTTTCTTAAATTCCATATGTGTGATCATATGGTATTCATCTTTTTCTGACCTATTTAATTTAGCATAATGCTCTAGAGCTCAATCCATGTTGCTGCAAATGGCAGGATTTCATTATTTTTATGGCCAAATGATATTCCATTGTATGTATATATACTAAATCTTCTTTATCCATTCATCTACCAATGGACACTTAGGCTGTTTCCATAATTTGGCTATTGCAAATAATGCTGCAATAAAATAGGGGTGCAAGTATCCCTTTGAATCAGTGTTTCTGTATTTTTGGGGTAAATGCTTACTAGTGTGATTACTGGATGGGGTAGTTGTATTTTTAACCTTTGGAGGAAACTCCATACTGTCTTTCACAGTGTCTAGACCAGTTTGCATTCCCACCAACAATGTAAGAGGGTTCCTTTTTCTCCACATCCTCACCAACACTTGTTATTTCTTGTGTTTTTGATTTTAGTGATTCTAACAGGTGACAGAGGATACCTCCTTGTAGTTTTGATTTGCATTTCTTTTTTTTTGTGCTTCTTTTTTTTTAATATATGAAGTTTATTGTCAAATTGGTTTCCATACAACACCCAGTGCTCATCCCAAAAGGTGCCCTCCTCAATACCCATCACCCACCCTCCCATCCCTCCCACCCCCCATCAACCCTCAGTTTGTTCTCAGTTTTTAAGAGTCTCTTATGCTTTGGCTCTCTTCCACTCTAACCTCTTTTTTTTTCCTTCCCCTCCCCCATGGGTTTCTGTTAAGTTTCTCAGGATCCACATAAGAGTGAAACCATATGGTATCTGTCTTTCTCTGTATGGCTTATTTCACTTAGCATAACACTCTCCAGTTCCATCCATGTTGCTACAAAGGGCCATATTTCATTCTTTCTCATTGCCACGTAGTACTCCATGTGTGTATAAACCACAATTTCTTTATCCATTCATCAGTTGATGATTTGCATTCTGATCAGTAACCTTGAATATCTCTCTACGTCTCTGTTGGCTATTTGTATGTGTTATTTGGAGTAATGTTTGTTCATGTTTCCTGCTCATTTTTTTTTAAATTCTTTTTAACATTTTATTTATTTTTGAGACAAGGAGAGACAGAGCATGAACAGGGGAGGGGCAGAGACACAGAATCTGAAACAGGCTCCAGGCTCTGAGCTGTCAGCCCAGAGCCCGATGCAGGGCTCGAACTCATGGACCGCGAGATCATGACCTGAGCCAAAGTCGGCTGCTTAACCGACTGAGCCACCCAGGCGCCCCAGTTTCTGCTCATTTTTAAACTGGATTGTTTTTTGGGTGTTGATTTATATAAGTTCTTTATACATCTTGGGGGGGGTTGTTTCATTTTTAATTTTTTTAATGTTTATTTATTTTTGAGAAAGAAAGAGCATGAGTTGGGAAGGAGTAGAAAGAGAGGGAGTAGAGAGAGAGGGAAACACAGAATCCGAAGCAGGTTCCAGGATCTCAGCTGTCAGCGTAGAGCCTAGTACAGGGCTTGAACTCACAAACTGGGAGCCCCATCTTTATACATTATGCATACTAGCCCTTTATCAGGTATGTCATTTGTAAATATTTTCTCCTATTCCTGGGTTGCCTTTTAATGATTTTTTTCCTTTACAGTGTAAAAGACTTTATTTTGATGTAGTCCCAATAGATAATTTTTGTTTTTATTTCCCTTGCTTTGTTCTCTTCTAGGATTTTTATGGTTTTAGGTCTCACACTTAGGTCTTTTGAGTTTATTTTTCTGTATGGTGTAAGAAAGTGGTTTAGTTTATCTTTTGTATGTAGCTGTTCAGTTTTCCCCACACCATTTGTTAGAGACTGTTTTTTTTTTCCCATTGTATATTCTCTCCTGTATTGAAGGTAATTGGCAACATAATTGTGGGGTTATTACTAGGTTTTCTTTTCTGTTCTAATGATCTAGATATCTATTTTTATGCCAATACCATGCTACAGCTTTGTAATATAACTTGAAATCTGGAATTGAGATACTTCCAGTTTTGTTTTTCTTTTTCAAGTTTGCTTTGGTTATTTGGGGTCTTTTGTGGTTCTGTACAAATTTTGGAATTTGAAATTTCAGTTTTGTGAAATATGCTATTGGCATTTTGATAGGGATTACATTAAATCTGTAGGTTGCGTTAGGTAGCATAGACATTTTAACAGTATGTGTTCTTCCAATTCATGAACATGGAATAGCTTTCCATTTGTTTGTGTGATCTTCAGTTTCTTTCATCAGTTTTTAAAGTTTTCAAAGTATGGGTCTTCACCTCTTTGATTAAGTTCAGTCCTAGATATTTTATTGTTTTTTGAGTACAATTTTAAATAACATTTTTTTTTCTTAATTTCCCTCTCTGCAGCCTTATTATTACTGTATAGGATCTGACAGATTTCTACAGCTTTCCACTACTCTGTTGAATAAAAGTGGTGAGAGTGGACATCCTTGTCTTGTTCCTGACCTTCAGAGTTCTAGAAAAACTCTAGTTTTTCACCACTGAGGATGGTGTTTGCTGTGGGTTTTTCATATAAAGGAGGTATTTTTTTCTCTAATACTACTTTGTTGAGGGTTTCATCATAATGGATGTCCTACTTTGTCAAATGCTTTTTCTTCATCTATTGAAGTGTAAATGGGTTTTTTATCCTTGCTTTTGTTAATGTGTTGTATTTCTTTGATTGATTTGTGAATATTGAACCACCCTTGCATCCTGGGAATAAATCCCACTTGATTGTGGTGAATAATGTTTTAAATATATTGTTGGATTCGGTTTGCTAGTATTTTGTTTAGGGTTTTTGCATCTATGTTTATCAGAGATATTGGCCAGTAGTTCTCTCTTTTTCTGGTATCTTCATTTGGTTTTGGAATCAGGGTAATGCTGGCCTCAGAATGAATTTGGAAGTTTTCCTTCCTCTTATTTTTTAGTTTACTTTGAGAATGGGCATTAACCCTTCTTTAGATGTTTGGTAAAATTTGCCTGTGAAGCTACCTGCTCCAGGACTTTTGTTAGGAATTTTTTTATTACTGATGCAATTTTATTACTGGTAAAAAATCTGTTCAAATTTTCTATTTGTTCACGTTTCACTTTTGTAATGTTACACGTTTATAGGAATTTATCAATTTGTTCTAGTTTGTTGGTATATAATTTTTTATAATATTATTATAATTATTTGCATTATTTTATTTATTTGGGTCCCCCCTTTATTTTTTTTTTGATGTGTCTTGCTAGAAGTTTATCAGTTTTGTTGATCTTTAAAGAAGCAGCTTTTAATTTCATTGATCTGTTCTATTGTTTTTTAGTTTCTATGTTATTTCTTTTCTAATCTTCACAATTTTCTTCCTTCTTCTGTTTTGGGGTTTGGTTTGTTCTTCTTTTTCTAGCTCCTTGAGGTGTAAGGTTATACTGGGTGAGATTTTTCTTCTTGAGATAGACCTGTGTTGCTATAAACTTCTGTCTTAGAACGGCTTTTATTGCATCCCAAAGATTTTGCTTTTGTTTTCATTTATTTCAATGTTATTTTTCATGTCATCTTTGATTTCTTGGTTGATGTGTTGTTTGGTAGCATGTTATTTAACCTTCATGTATTTGTCATCTTACCAGATTTTTTTCTTATTGGCTCATATCTGGTTTCATAGAATTGTGGTCAGAAAAAATGCCTGGTATGACTTTGATCATTTTGAATTGGTTGAGACTTGTTTTGTAGCTAGTATGTGATCTATTCTGGAGACTGTTCCATACACACTTGAAAAGAACCTGTATTCTGCTGCTTTAGGATAGAACATTCTGAACGTATCTGTTAAATCCATGTGATCCAGTATGCCATTCAAAGCCACTGATTCCTATTAATTTTCTCTTTCGATGGTCTGTCCGTTGATGTAAGTGCAGGGTTAAAAATTCCCTACTATAATTGTATTACTGCCAATTAGATCCTTTATGTTTGTTATTAACTATTTTATGTATTTCAGTGCTATCATATTGGGTGCATAAATACAGTTATTTCTTCTTGTTGGATTGTCCCCATTATAACTATATAGTGTCCTTCTTTGTCTCTTGTTACAGTCCTTGTTTTAAAGTCTATTTTGTCCAATATAAGTAATTATACCTCAGCTTTTTTTTTGACATCCATTTGCATGATAAATATTTCTCCATCCCTCACTTTCAATCTGCATGTGTCTGTGAAATGAGTCTCTTGTAGACAGCATACAGATAGGTATTTTTTTTTTCTTAATCAACTCTGTCACTCTATATCTTTTGATTGGAATATTTATTCCATTTACAAAGTAATTATTGATAAATAAGTATTTGTTACTATTTTTTTTACTGGTTTTGTGGCTTTTGTAGTCTTTCTCTGATCCTTTCTTGCTCTCTTTCGTGGTTTACTGGCTTGTTTTAGTGATATCGATTCTTTATCTTTATTCTTTGCATATCAGTGGTTTCTGATTTTGAATTACCATTAGGTTTATATAAAACATCTTCTGCATACAGAAATCTATATGAAGTTGATGGTTGCTTAAATGTAAACCCATTCTTTATTCCTTTCCTCTCCTCTCTGCATTATAGGTATATACCAAATTTTAGGTATATACCAAATTTTAGGTATTTTACATCCTTATATTTTTAAGTCCCTTGACTGATTTTTACTGAAATGTTTATTTTTACTGCTTTGTGTTTTTTACTTTTCATATTCTCACTTATGGTCTTTCCTTTCCACTCACAGAATCCCCTTTAATAGTTGTAGGGCTGATTTAGTGGTCATGAACTCTAGTTTGTTTGTTTGTTTGTCTGAGAAACCCTTTATCTGTCTTTCTGTTCTGAATGATAGCCTTGCTGGATAGAGTATTCTTGGCTGGAGATTTTCCCTTTCAGTACTTTGAATTTATCATGCCATTCTCTTCTGGTCTGCAAAATTTCTGCTGAAAAATCCACTGAGATCCTTATTTTTTTGCACACACACACACAAAAAAAGCCTGCTTTCTTTACAATTACTGATGTAAAGTTTTTTTTTCTTTATCTCTGCTTTTTGCCATTTTAATTACTGTAGGTCTTGGTTGTGGACTTCCTTGGGTTGAATTTTTGGGGAGATCTCTGTGCTTCATGGATCTAGATATCTGTGTCCTTTCCCAGATCAGGTACTTTTTACCTATTAACTCTTTAAATAAATTTTCTGTCTCCTTTTCTCTTCTTCTAAGTTCCCTATAATGTGAATGTTATTACACTTGATGGTGTCACTAAATTCCCTAAATTTTTTCACACTTTGCATATTTTTTTCTCTTATTTGCTCAGTTTGGTTACTTTCCATTATTCTGAGTTCCATGTCACTAATTTGTTCCCCTGCTTCATATAGCCTGAGTTTTTATTCCATCAAGTCTATTTTTAATTTCATTTATTGTGTTTTTCATTTCTGGTTCTTTTTTATCTCTGTGGCAAGAGCCCCCACTCTTTTCTTAAGTCTAGTGAGTATCTTTATGATCAATATTTTTTTCAAGTCTTTACTTAAATTCAAGTTAGTTAACATATACTGTGATATATGTTTAAGGTGTAGAATTTAGTGATTTATCACTTACATACAACACCTAGTGCTCTTATCATTACTTTTAATTCTCTATCAGGCATATTACTTTTATCTGTTTTGCTTAAGGCTCTTGCTATGGTTTTGTCCTGTTTTCATTTGGGACATATTTCTCTGTCTCCTCATTTTGTTTAGCACTCTGTCGGTTTCTCTGTGTTAGGAAAGTCACCTATGTCTCCTGCTCTTGAAGGTAATGGCTTTATGAAGAAGATATCCTATAGCGCCCTGAAGTGCAGTGTCCTCTGTTCCTCAGGATCTACTGATTTAAGGAATGTCTCCTGTGTGTGTGTTTCATATGTTCCACTGTTGAGTTCTAGCCTCTTTTTCCTCAGTCCTATTGTCTGTGGAGACTCTGCTTGTTGTGTCCAGTGTTTGGTCCCTGACTGGGTGGAGTGCATTTTACCAAATTGTGTGCTGGCCTTTTTGCAGAATGTTACCTGTCACCACTGCTTCTGAATCTAAGGCCCTGCAAATGGTATAGGTCAGGGACATGGTGCTGGTGATATTTCCACAGTCTTTTGGGGTAGAAGACCTTCAGCCTTGGGACTGAGGCAGATGTGACTGGGAAGGGCAAATACACCAAAGCATGGAGGGAGGAAAGCATGGTCTATGTAAGTTAGGTAGTGGGTGTCAATACCATACTGGTCACCACAGGTGGCAGTGTGTTTATGCTGGTGGGGAAGGGGAGGAAATGGCACTTTATAGCTCATTTGTTCCTGGAGGAGTATCCCCATGATCCCTGTCTCTTCAGACCATTGTCTAAGATGAGTAAATAATTCTCTCCCATCTACCTACAGCATTTTTTCAAAAACTGCTTCCAGTATCTCTGCTGAATCTTTTTTAAAAAAATTGTTTAACATTTATTTATTTTTGAGAGATGGAGAGAGCTTCCATACAGTATATCTGCTGGATCTTTATTTTTTTTTAAACATTTATTTATTTTTGAGAGATGGAGAGAACACAAGTGGGAGAGAAACAGAGAGAGAGGAAGACACAGAATCTGAAGCAGGCTCCAGGTTCTGAGCTGTCCGCACAGAGCCTGACATGGGGCTTGAACTTACCAACCATGAGATCATGACCTGAGCAGAAGTAGGACACTCAACCCACTGAGCCACCCAGGTGCCCCTGCCGGCTCTTTATTTTGCTATCTCTTTTAGAGTATGAACTCAGCTTCCTAACACCCCCTAGGCTCTTTAATATCTGAGCTGGCTGATACTTAAAATTCCAGGGTTTAAGTCTTGCTGGTTGTAAGAACTCATGAGATTGGCCCTTCTTTAAGGACAAATATTAAAAGAATTTGTCTTCCCCATGCAGACTCCAAAATGTGATAGTCTTGGTTTTTGCTATTCTCTGTCCCCCTAGCTCCCTCCCCATCACGGACAACCCCTGTCTGTTTTGCTCCCAAACTGAGTCTTTGCCCTTCCTATCTTCTTTGATGTGGCCTCTACCTTTAGTTGTGGAGTTTGTTCTGCCAGTCTTTGTGTCTTTTTTTTTTTTTGGGGGGGGGGGGTGTTATTTACACTGATGTTAGTGTTATCTAGTTGTATCCATGAGATGAGGCAAGATTAGCGTCCACCTATTCTGTCATCTTTCTACCCTCTACACTGGATTCTTAAAGTAAGAAAACTAGAAATAATATTTTGAATTTCACATTGCATAAATTCTATTTTTTCAGCATTACTTGTTTATATCCTATGACTATTTTAAGGCATGCTTATTGGAAATATATGGATATACAACAAACTAAACCTGTAAAAAGTTTATAATTATGTAATTTTTACATTTTTATACATTCTAAAACCATCTCTGCTGTTAAGACAAGAATATACACCCCCCACCGCAAAGTTCATGTTTCCACTGCTTGGTAATATTTTATCATGTGACTATACCACAATTTGTTCATCCATTCACATATTAATTTTCCATTATTTTCCATTGTTCCATTTCCATTTCCATTAATTTTCCATCTATTCCACTGGAATAGAATAGTGCTAACATAGGTACATATTTAAACATGGCATAATTGTTTTACAAAGAATTGCTTCATTTTAACATTCCCACCAATATTGTATATGAGTTCCAGTTGTGACACATTCTTGCAAATAGTTGGAGTGGACATTTTAAAAATATTAAACATTTTATTTGGTATATAATGAAACATCATCATGGTTTTAATTTCCCTACTAACTAATCTTGAACATCATTTAATTTTTGCCATTCATATAGGTTCTTTGGTGAGTATTCAAACCCTTATGCCTTTTTTTTTTCTTGAGTTGTTATCCTCGAATTTGGGGGACTTTATATATTCTAGGTGCAAGTCCTTTATATCAGGTATGTAATTAACATATATTTTCTCTCAGTCTGTGTCTTGGGTTTTTATTCTCAGCACCATCTCTGAAAGGATGAAAGTTCATTTTGGTAAAGTCAAACTTAGTTTTCTGTTTTCTTCTAAGGATCATACTTTTAGCACTGCAGTTAAATCTTTGTCTAAACCAACATCAAAAAGATTTTATCCCATCAAATTTTCTTCTAGACATTTTATACTTTTAGGTTTTACGTTTGGAGTTCCCTGGCTCTCTCCATTCTGAAATGCCTCTCTTGACTCTTCAGAAATCTTACTTTCTCCAATCCGTTTCCAGTGGTCCTCTGACATGAAAGATGGTGAGTTTTTCCTATCAGACATCAGGTATACACTACACCTCCACAACAACTGGATCCTCTCCCAGGGGAAAATCACAAGTTGAAACTTCCCATTACTATCTCTAATTCTTTTATTAATACATTGTGTATGGATACCTACTATCTAGGTGATTACCACATATACATCCATCATTTCACATTTTTTTGGTGAGAATATAAGCCTTTATTATGGTATACCTTCCTTCTATACCTAATTTGTTGAAAGTTTTTATCATAATTGGATGTTGAATTTTATCTAATATTTTCTCTCCATTTATTGAGATAATATTAGGATTTTTATCAAATTGTATATCACATATATTAAGCATATATCACATATCACATATCACATATATTAAGCATGGATATATAGATTGGGAGATAGAGAGATAGAGTGATATAGAATATTGGATAGATTGGTTATCAGATTAATTTTACCTATATTGAACCATTCTTACATCCAAGGAATGAAGCCTACTTGATCATGGGGTATGAAATTTTTAAAGTCTGCTAAATTTTGTTATTCTTTTGGGAATTTCTGCATCTATATTCATAAGGTTATTGGCCTCTGATTTTCTCATAGTGCCCTCTTACAACTTTGGTATCATGATAATGTGGGTCTGGTAAAATGAATTGGGAAGTATTTCCTCCTCTTGAATTTTTTAGGAAGAATTGAGAAATATTGGTGTTAATTCTTCAAATATTTGGTAGAATTCACCAATGGAGTTATATATCCAGGGTTCAGGGGTTCACTTTCTTGGGAGAATTTTGATTACTGATTCAATCTTCTTATTGGCCTGTTCAGTTGTTCTCTTTCCTCTGATTCAGTCTTGGTGAGTTATAGGTTTCTAGAAAGCTTTCCATTTCTTCTGGGTTGTTCATTTTGTTGACATATAGTTGTTCACAATAGTCTTTTATGACCCTCTTTCTGCAGTATTGGTTTTAATGTCTCCTCCATTTATAACTTTATTTATGTGCTATTTTTTCTTTATTTTTTTTTAGTCTAGCTGAAGGTTTCTCACCTTTCTATATCTTTTCAAACAGCCAGCTCTTAGTTTCATTTATTTTTATTTATTAGTTTCCTGTACTCTATGTCATTTGTGTTATTTTTTTATGATTATGATTTTTTTTTCCTTCTGCTTACTTTGAGCTTCATTTGCTCTTTTTCCAGTTCCTTTAGGTATAAAGTTAGATTGTTTTTTTGAGGTCTGTTTTTTTGATGTATGCATTTATGTCTATAACTTCAATGTTAAAGCTGCTTTTGTTGCATACCATAACTTGGTATATTGTGTTTCCATTTTCATTTGTCTAAAGACACTTCATGTCCTCTTTAATTTCTTCCTTGATCCATTTGTTATTCAGAAGTATGTTATTTAATTTCCATGTGTTTTGAAATTTTCAGCTTTCCTCCTACTACTCATTTCTAGTTTCATAGTATTGTGGTCAGAAAACCCACTTGGTATGATTTCAGTCTTCTTAAATTTGCTAATATTTCTTTTGTGGTTTAAAATATAATCTAGTCTTAAAAATGTTCTGTGTGCACTTGAGAAGTATGCACACTCTACTATTGTGTGGAACGTCTGTATGTGTCTGTTAGGTCCTTTTGATCTGTAGTGTTGTTCAAGTCTACTCTTCCCTTATTAATAATCTGACTGGAGGATCTATCCATTGTCAAAAGTGAGGTATTAAAGTCCCCAAATCTTTTTGTGTTGCGGTTTCTTTCTCCTTTCTGTTCTGTCAGTATTTGCTTTATATATGTTAGAAGCATAAATATGTGGAGTTGTTATATCTTCTTGACAGATTAATCCCTTAATAATGAAGATCTTTGTCTCTTTTGATCATTTTTAAGTTGAAGTATATTTTGTCTGATAGAATTATAGCTACACCAGCTTTCTTTTACATATCATTTGCTTGAAATATCTTTCCCCATTTTCTTTGACTCTGTATTTGTTATTAAAGTTACAATGGGTCTTTGATAGGCAGCATATTGCTGGAACTTTTTTTATCCATTCAGCTATGGATAATAATACTGTCTTTTTAGAATTTAATTTATTTATGTTTAAAGTAATTGTTGATAGGTAACAACTGTCACGATTTTTTTTTCATTTTTTCCCTGTGTTGTAGATGCATGTTTGTGCAAGCTATCTTTTGTGAATTTAATGACTTTTGTGGAAATTTGCTCTTACTCCTTTATCATAATGTTTTACATAACTACTACTGATTTTTCTTTTGTAGTCAACACCAGGTTTACATAAAAAAGTATTTCTTACATTCTATTTTAAGCTGATAGCAACTTAACTTCAATAGCATTCCTAAACTTCACACTTTTACCTCTTTCTTTTAGGTTATTAATGTTACAATTCATCTATTTTTTTTAGTAGAGTTGACACACAGTTACATTTGTTTCAGGTGAACAACTTAGTGACTTGACAAATTTATACTTATGCTATGTTCACCACAGTTGTAGCTCCCATCTATCCTGTTAAATCAATATTATAATATCATTGACTGTATTCCTTATGCTGTGCCTTTTAGATGCATGGCTTATTCATTCCATAACTAGACATCTGTATCTCTCTCTCTCTCTCTCTCTCTCTCTCTCTCTCTCTCTCTCTCTTTACCCCATTTTTCCCAACCACCCACCTCTCCTCTCTGGAAAATATCTGTTTATTCTCTCTTTTCATCAGTCTGCTTCTTTTTTTTTGTTTGTTTGTATAATTTTTTTAGATTCCCTTTATGATTAGAATCATAAGGTATTTGTCATTCTCAGCCTGACTTATTGCACTCAGCACAAAACCCTCTAGATCTATCCATATTGTCTCAAGTGGCATGATTTCATCCATTTTTATAGCTGTGTACATATACCCCATTTTCCTTATTCATTCATCTGCTGATAGGTACTTAGATTGCTTAGATATTTTAGCTATTGTAAATAATGCTGCAATAAACATAGGGGTGCATATATGTTTTCAAATTAGTGTTTTCATTTTCTTAGGGTGGTTCTAGTAATGGAATTATTGAATCATATGGTGTTTCTATTTTTAATTTTGTGAGGAACCTCCATACTATTTTCCATAGTGGCTGCACAAATTTACATTCCCACTAAAAGTACATGAGAGTTTTTTTCTCTGTATATCCTCTGCAACACTTGTTAATAAAAAATACTATGTGTATTTTTATTATGTGTATTATATGTATTATGTGTATTATAACTTTTTATATTAGTGCACAATAAGAAATTATTATAGTTGTGGTTATTTTAATACATTTTTTAACTTAAAGTTGTGTTGAATTACATATGAGCATTACAATATTAGAGAATCTTTGACTATATATTTACTATTACACATAAGTTTTATACCTTCATAAGTTTTTTTATGATGTTAACATTCTTTTGTTTTTAAATTTTTATTTATTTTGAGGTGGAGGGGCAGCAGAGAGAGAGAGGGAGAGAGAGAATCCCAATCAGGCTCCATGCTGTCAGCGCAGAGCCCAATGAAGGGCTCAATCTCATAAACCATGAGATCGTGGCCTAAGCCAAAGTCAAGAGTCAGATACTTAACCAACTGAGCCATTCAGGCACCCCAACATTCTTTATTTATGCTTGAAGAATTACATTTAGCATTTATCGTAAGGCAGGGCTAGTGGTGATGAACTCCCTCAGCTTTTGTTTGTTTGAAAAAGTATCTCTTCATTTCTCAAGGTCAGCTTTGCCAGGTATAATATTCTTGGTGGACAGGTTTTTTTGTTTGTTTGTTTACCAGTACTATTCATACATTATCCCATTCTCTTCTGGCCTGTGTTCTTGTACTTCACTTCTTTATGAGAATTATTTTGATTTCTGTGAGACAGTTCAGAGATACCCATTTCTTTAGGGTCAGTTATTTCAGCTTGATTAGGTTATTTTGGTGGTATCATGTTTGCCTGATTTTTTATGATTCTTGATTCCTTATATTGGTATCTTTACATTTGAGTAAAGAGTCTCCTTTCCCTTACTTTAAAAGTCTGCTTTTGTAGAGCCTTACCAATCACCTCAATTCAGGGTTCTGGATGGGTAAGCTAGCAACATCCCTGGTCAGATGTGTCTTGCTGTCAAGGTCTATATTTGGGTGAGATGCCTGTTGAGTCTCTGAGGTTGGGAGGAATGGTACCATTGGATGGAAACAGTTGGATAGCACATGCTTGGTTCCCTGCATGAGAGTGGCTGCATTATGGTCTCTATAGTTGCCTGGATTGTCAGATCAGGCTCCTTACGTAGGATTGGGTGCCATACTTAGCAGTAGATAGGCCTAGGAATTAGCCTCACTGTCTAGGCAGGGCAACAGTGCAAACCATAGGCCAACCTGGCTTGTGGTTTGAGGACCTAACTCATGCAGAAATGTTCACTGAGCTCTCTGGGCAGACAGAGCGACTGCCTTTGTTCTACAGATTGGCAGAGCTGCTGGCTGGCCTCTTTGCTCTATTACACTGTTAGGCTATAGGATGGACTACACAGCTTTCCAGGTGGTCTGGTTAGATTTCCTGGTCAGCCAGGGCTGTTTTCATGACTTAGTGGCACTACAGATTATATCCCTTGCTTGAGTGGTACATAGAATGAGCCTCGTCTAACAAGGCTCAGTGTTTGGGATTCCAAATCAGGCAGAACAGTACCTGAGCTCCCTGGTCAGACAGAACCTCTGACTTGGCTTTACAAAAGGGCAGTACTGCTAGCCAGACTCTCCACTAAAGTTCTGGGCTACATAGATTTCCAGGTGTTGTGGCCATAGATTTCCTGGACAGGTGGGGCTCAGGTGACACTCAGCAGTAGACAGGGATATGAATTAACTTCCTTGCCTGGATGCAGTGGTGGAACAGGCTCCAAGGCCAGCAAGAACTGTAAACTGATTTCTCTGATCAGTGGGGTCACCCTCTTAGCTCTGCAGATAGGTAAAGCCACGGTCAGGGATTTATCTTCAGGTACTTCTACAAGTAGTAACTCAGTCTATCAAGATTGGTTGCAGCCAGTCCCACCCTTCCCCATTATAACCTGCTCTCCAGTTACCAAGCCCCATTGATTACCACCTATTTTCCTGTGAAGTATGACCCTAGTGGGCCTCCCAGAAAGTAAGCCACAGCTATGGGGGACCTGAATGTTCATCTTGAACTCTTATTCTCAGTGGGGAGATCAAGGGCCTAGGGGAGCCCTCTTGGTGGCATTGTGTCACCTTGGTCACGGGAGTGCACTAATAGTCAGAATGTGGTCAATATACATTCTGAATAATGCTACAATATACCTGGTACTGTAGAGATCTCTTTGAGATCTTGTTTACATTTCATTGGCAATATACCTAAAAGTGGAATTGCCGTATTATATGGTACTTTGATTTTTAATTTTCTGAGAAACCTCCATACTTTATTTCAATAGCTACACTAATTTACATTCCTACCAACAGACTACTAGAGTTCCTTTTTTTCCACATTCTTGACAACATTTATTGTTTGTCTTTTTGATGACAGTCATTCTAACAAATGTGAGGTGGTATCTCATTTTGCTTTCAGTTTGCATTTTCCTCACAATTAGTGATGTTGAGCCCCTCTCTGTACCTGTTGGCTATTTGTTGTCTTTAGAAAAATGTGTATTCAGTTCCTCTGCCCAGTTACAAAATATGAAACATTCCATTGCTTCCTATAATCTTGACTCTCCTTTGAAACCCACTCGTTGTCCTCACTTTTTGAATGTTTTCTAGAATTTATTTGTACTAGCATTAATGTTTATTACTTCTCCATACCAGAAGGTGAATGGTTAGAACTTTAAATATATGTGATGTGTTGCTGTTGTATTGGTTGCAACCAATTTTATCAAAATAAAACAGGAAAATTCAAAATTGATACTGTGTTGGACATCTCCCATTCGGTACATCTGTTTCCTTTCTTCCTCAAGCCAAGGTTTATTTTATTGGATTCACACTGGTGCATGCAACCTAATGTCCCCTTGCTTTGGACACATGCCATGAACTTTGCATTTTCTGCTCTGAGACTGTGGTTATGTTACAAAATGCCAGTGAAAAGGCTCAGTACTCACTTATGACTAATACATTCTAAAAATGTAATGCCCCAGTAATACTTCGAAAGGTTCCTTAAAAGATCCCATGGGACTGTGTAACTAAATGCCATTTCTTTGTAACAGTGGCCAGTTTAATAATGGGCCTTTTGTATTTGTTTTATCCCATTCTCTGCTTCAGGATCCTGGTTGATCACTGGGCCTTGGGATGATACTTTGAAGTTAATGATGTGCATACACATCTTTGTCTCCAGCTCTGCTTTCAGGGAATCCAAGCTTAGACTAATGTAGTTTTATGCCCTATGTGGTCTTAGTAATCAGACCTTTAACATGTGATTATAGAGTCGGGTCACTCACAGGTCACACAGCAGTGTGGACATGGTTCTTGATAAGTAGGATGGTGAGATACCCCTAGCATACAATAGCATTACAATTACCAAGATTCTCACCCATGGTGGATTGTGAAGTAATGCATAAGGATCGAAGGTGGCTATAGTCCTTAAACAGTATGACAGAGGTGGTTATCATGTATTATAAGTTATCTTTTTTGTTAACTAATATAGAAACACTAAATAAAGGAGTGTAAGGATCAAGTCAGTCATCTATCAACTCACTGAACTCTGAGATCTAGTAGCCTCTCTGGTATCTTTTAAGGAGACTCTGAAATCTTATATCTGCATTTAAGATTATGCTTAAGTCAGGTAAATGATTTAATAAAAATAGGAATATAAACCCTAATATGGCATCTTTCACATTGGCAAAGGATTTGGGGTCTTTGGCATATCAGGATATCTCCCTTTAAGATAAAAGACAAATGTCATACCTTCTATCACATACCATTCATACTGAGACACTTTACTTGAGTTTACTTCCCAGTTTTAAAACACTACATTCTACACTTAGGAAAATTCTTCCTGTCTTCAGTTTATTATTCTAGAAGTTATCCAACATTTTCTATAAAGAGTAAGATAGTATATATTTTAGGCTTTGCAGACAAAATGGTTTCGTTGGAACTATGCAACTTTGCTATTGTGGAAAAAAAAGTAGCCATAGACAACACATTAACAAGTAGATGTGGTTATGTTCTAATAAAATTTGATTTGAAGAAAAAAGCATACTGGAATTGGCCTACAAGTCATAGTTTTCAGAATCCTCTAGTAATGGGTAACTTGGAAAAGTTCTAGGCAAAAGCGGGGTTCAGAGGAAGAAGCTACTTTATAATTCCAAGTCCAGAATATGGTGAAAGTTTCTCTGTCACTCAGGCCATGTAGCCCAACAGATATGATGATACTAGCCTTTTCTATAATGTATCACATGCCAGGTGGAGCCTCTGACAAACATCAATAATGGATATATTTCATAGACCAATAAGCAGATCCTTTCCTCAGAACATACTGGATACTTCTTGTTTTACACTGTGATTGATACTTTCTTTGACACCCTTGTGTATAAAACTCTACGGCATCTTGATTATCACTCAAGCGTATGTACCCAGGAAATCCAGGGTAATTAACACTTCCAGTGCCAACCAAGTGATACACAGCTGATGGTTAACTGCATGTACCCTTCATCATCTGGGTAGACCGTTTTGAGATATGTAAGACCTCTTAGAAGCAACTGTGAAAGAGTACTGGTTGCATGGTGAAGGCCAACACATTTACACACCTTTTTATTCACTCTCCCTTCTGTGTTTTACTCTCTTCATCTATCAGTTTGGCTTTCTGGGATTACCTCCCTGCCAAACACCAGTTGTATTCAAATATATGACTCAGAGACTTATTTCAGGAGAACCCAATGTAAGATATCCTGTTAAAACTCTTTAAATGAAAGACAAAATTGTATTATTCTAATGTTCTAAGATAAAACTAAAAGATTTCTTGAGGCACCTGGGTGGCTCAGTTGGTTAAGCATCTGACTTCAGCTCAGGTTGTGATCTCATGGTTTGTGAGTTCGAGCCCCACGTCGGGCTCTGTGCTGACAGCTTAGAGCCTGGAGTCTTCTTCAGATTCTGTGTCTCCCTCTCTCTCTGCCCCTCCCCTGCTCATGCTCTGTCTGTCTGTCTCTCTCTCTCACAAAATAAATAAACATTAATATATATATATATATATATATATATATATATATATAAAATAAAAGACTTCTTTTTCTGCATGCATTTATTTATAAAGAAACATAATATCCCCCTAAAAATAATTCAAGATACAAAAAAAATAGGGAATGATGAATCCCCTTTATTTCTCATAAAAACAAGTGTTTGGTGTATTTCAATATACACTGAGAAGTCAAACGTAATCAAACTAGTCTGTAAACTGAACTGGTCAGCAGTATTTGCTGTAATTTCAAATTACTTAAATGATGCCTCTAGTCTGTATAAAGAAATTAAGTTCAAAGGCAATTTGGTTTTTACAGATGAAAATACAAATTAGATAACGCTTTGAGAATATATTTTATTTATCTAATCTTCTGTGTGTCATCTTTTTCTTTATTTTTGGCGGGGGAGAATTTGGAAAAATTGGATAGGATATTCAGGAAAGGGCCAAAGGAATGTATACAGGGGCTCCCAACCCTGTTCATTTATTTATTTTGAATCATGATTGGTGTCATAGCATGTAGGTTACCTTCATTTAAACTTCAATATAAAGAAAAAAATCAAGAAAAGTGGCAATCTTCCCTCCTCTGTTTTCATATTTTTTTTGTCCTTTAATTTCCTAAACCAGAGATGTGCTGAGTGTAACACAACATGTCACTCTTAAACGAGTTGCTACTTCCAGCTGTCACTTTTGATCAGAAGGCACACAGGTTTGGGGCATAAAACTTGCAAATAAGAATCAGAGAAATAAAAACAATTTCCATTTTTGCTTAAAAATTCACAAACTGTGGTGCTCTGAGCAGCATGTGGTAGATAAGAAAACATGTCTTTCATTTTTCTTGCTTCTATAGAAAAGACAATTTGGAGAAATAGTGAATGCCAAAAATATATCTTTAAGCTTTCTGAGTATTTGGGAATGCTATGAAGGTATCACTTAATTAAATAAAGTCTTGTTCCCCTCCTGTGCTAGGCCTAATGTGATCAAAGAGGCTTGTATGTGACATTTTAACTCACTGGTTGATAGGAATGTTTTATATTATTTGTTCAATTAGTTAAAATTTCCAAAACAAAACGTAGTTTTTAAGTTCCCCATTGGGTCTTGACTCTACACTGTTAAAGTGCTTTCTTACAACAGATGGAAGGGTGCTTGACATATTTGAGGCAAAAAACAAATTATCAACATCTACTTTCTTGATTAGCCAAATCTCAGCTTGTTTTCTCTGTGTATAGAATCTTGTCTGCCACAGTGATTTCTGGTAGAAATAATCATAAGTAAGCTCACAGGGCAAAATGTTTCACTTCTTATGACTACAAATCCTGTGAAATGTTCTGTATAATCATGAACCTACTGAATCTACCTGTTTTGAGAAAAGATCACAAACTTTCATTAAAAAAAATTCTCTTAATGCTTTAAGATCATGTTGCTGATAACTTTTAGCTGAATTGGCAAATCCAGTCAACTGAACCCTACTAAATTGGGTGTGATACATCCACACAATGCAATATGACCAAAAAAAAAAAAGTGATCTAATAAGCCATGGAAATACATATAATAACCTTAAATGCACATTGCAAAGTGAAAGAAGATATTCTGAGAAGGCTATTTATAGTGGACTTTGAACAATACAGGTTTTACTGTGTGGGTCCACTCACATGTGGATTTTTTAAAATAAATACAATACTGTTAATGCATTTTCTTTTAAGATTTTCAGAATATTTTCTTTGGCTTATTGTAAAATGTAATATATAAGAAAATAACATATAGAATATGTGTTAAACTATGGTATGTTTTTAGTAAGGCTTCCAGTCAACAGTATTCAGTTAGTAAAGATTTGGGGGTTAAAAGTTATACATGGATTTTCAACTGCATGGGAGGTCAGTGACCCTAACCCCACATTGTTCAAGGGTCAACGTTACTTTGATTCCAACTGTATGACATTCTTGAAAAAAACAAATCTATGGAGAAAATTTAAATATCAATGGTAGCCAAACCTATTAAATGTACAACACCAATAGCGAATCCTCAGGTAAACTATGGACTGTGACTTTTTTTTTTCAATGTAGGTTTATCCTTGTTATTTTAAAAAATAAGCACTATTCTTGTGAGTGATGCTGACAACAGGGAGACTATGAATGGGTGGCAGCCAAGAGCATATGGGAAATCTCTGTACCTTTTTCTCAGTTTTGTTGTAAACTTAATGATACTAAAAAACAGTCTTAAAAAAGTATGCACTGGGTAAAGGTAAAAGATGGAAAGCAGTGTGTAAAGGCAAGTATAGGAGTAGTAAAAACTTGGAATTAGAAGATGCTGCTTTAGAGTTGCGGCAAGATGGCGGCTTAGGAGGACGCTGGGCTCACCGCACGTCCTGCTGATCACTTAGATTCCATCTACACCTGCCTAAATAACCCAGAAAACCGCCAGAGGATTAGCAGAACAGAGTCGCCGGAGCCAAACGCAGAAGAGAGGCCCACGGAAGAGGGTAGGAAGGGCGGCGAGGCGGTGCGCGCTCCACGGACTGGCGGGAGGGAGCCGGGGCGGAGGGGCGGCTCGCCGGCCAAGCAGAGCCCCCGAGTCTGGCTGGCAAAAGCGGAGGGGCCGGGCGGACTGTGTTCCGACAGCAAGCGCGACTTAGCGTCTGGGAGGTCATAAATTAACAGCTCTGCTCGGAAAGCGGGAAGGCTGGAGGACAAAGGGAGGGAGAGCTGCTGAGCCCCCTGACAACAGAGCTCAGTTTGGTGGGGAACAAAGGCGCTCGCCAGCTCCATCTCCCCCGCCCATCCCCCAGCCGAAATCCCAAAGGGAACCGGTTCCTGACAGGGAACTTGCTCGCTCTGCGCAAACACCCAACTCTGCGCTTCGGTGGAGCCAAACCTCCGGCAGCGGATCTGACTCCCTCCCGCTGCCACAGGGCCCCTCCTGAAGTGGATCACCTAAGGAGAAGCGATCTAAGCCTGCCCCTCCTGCCCCCGAGCACCTTGCCTACCCACCCCAGCTAATACGCCAGATCCCCAGCATCACAAGCCTGGCAGGGTGCGAGTAGCCCAGACGAGCCACACCACCCCACAGTGAATCCCGCCCCTAGGAGAGGGGAAGAGAAGGCACACACCACTCTGACTGTGGCCCCAGCGGTGGGCTGGGGGCAGACATCAGGTCTGACTGCGGCCCCGCCCACCAACTCCAGTTATACACCACAGCACAGGGGAAGTGCCCTGCAGGTCCTCACCACGCCAGGGACTATCCAAAATGACCAAGCGGAAGAACTCCCCTCAGAAGAATCTCCAGGAAATAACAACAGCTAATGAGCTGATCAAATGGACTTAAATAATATAACAGAAAGTGAATTCAGAATAATAAAATTAATCGCTGGGCTTGAAAACAGTATACAGGACAGCAGAGAATCTCTTGCTACAGAGATCAAGGGACTAAGGAACAGTCACGAGGAGCTGAAAAATGCTTTAAACGAAATGCATAACAAAATGGAAACCACCACAGCTCGGCTTGAAGAGGCAGAGGAGAGAATAGGTGAACTAGAAGATAAAGTTATGGAAAAAGAGGAAGCTGAGAAAAAGAGAGATAAAAAAATCCAGGAGTATGAGGGGAAAATTAGAGAATTAAGTGATACACTAAAAAGAAATAATATACGCATAATTGGTATCCCAGAGGAGGAAGAGAGAGGGAAAGGTGCTGAAGGGGTACTTGAAGAAATAATAGCTGAGAACTTCCCTGAACTGGGGAAGGAAAAAGGCATTGAAATCCAAGAGGCACAGAGAACTCCCTTCAGACGTAACTTGAATCAATCTTCTGCACGACATATCATAGAGAAACTGGCAAAATACAAGGATAAAGAGAAAATTCTGAAAGCAGCAAGGGGTAAACGTGCCCTCACATATAAAGGGAGACCTATAAGACTCGTGACTGATCTCTCTTTTGAAACTTGGCAGGCCAGAAAGAATTGGCACGAGATTTTCAGGGTGCTAGACAGAAAAAATATGCAGCCGAGAATCCTTTATCCAGCAAGTCTGTCATTTAGAATAGAAGGAGAGATAAAGGTCTTCCCAAACAAACAAAAACTGAAGGAATTTGTCACCACTAAACCAGCCCTACAAGAGATCTTAAGGGGGACCCTGTGAGACAAAGTCCCAGAGACATCACTATAAGCATAAAACATACATCACAATGACTCTAAACCCGTATCTTTCTATAATAACACTGAATGTAAATGGATTAAATGCGCCAACCAAAAGACATAGGGTATCAGAATGGATAAAAAAACAAGACCCATCTATTTGCTGTCTACAAGAGACTCATTTTAGACCTGAGGACACCTTTAGATTGAGAGTGAGGGGATGGAGAACTATTTATCATGCAACTGGAAGCCAAAAGAAAGCTGGAGTAGCCATACTTATATCAGACAAACTAGACTTTAAATTAAAGGCTGTAACAAGAGATGAAGAAGGACATTATATAATAGTTACAGGGTCTATCCATCAGGAAGAGCTAACAATTATAAATGTCTATGCGCCGAATACCGGAGCCCCCAAATATATAAAACAATTACTCATAAACATAAGCAACCTTATTGATAAGAATGTGGTAATTGCAGGGGACTTTAATACACCACTTACAGAAATGGATAGATCATCTAGACACACGGTCAATAAAGAAACAAGGGCCCTGAATGAGACATTGGATCAGATGGACTTGACAGATATATTTAGAACTCTGCATCCCAAAGCAACAGAATATACTTTCTTCTCGAGTGCACATGGAACATTCTCCAAGATAGATCATATACTGGGTCACAAAACAGCCCTTCATAAGTTTACAAGAATTGAAATTATACCATGCTTACTTTCAGACCACAATGCTATGAAGCTTGAAATCAACCACAGAAAAAAGTCTGGAAAACCTCCAAAAGCATGGAGGTTAAAGAACACCCTACTAACGAATGAGTGGGTCAACCAGGCAATTAGAGAAGAAATTAAAAAATATATGGAAACAAACGAAAATGAAAATACAACAATCCAAACGCTTTGGGACGCAGCAAAGGCAGTCCTGAGAGGAAAATACATTGCAATCCAGGCCTATCTCAAGAACCAAGAAAAATCCCAAATACAAAATCTAACAGCACACCTAAAGGAACTAGAAGCAGAACAGCAAAGGCAGCCTAAACCCAGCAGAAGAAGACAAATAATAAAGATCGGAGCAGAAATAAACAATATAGAATCTAAAAAAACTGTAGAGCAGATCAACGAAACCAAGAGTTGGTTTTTTGAAAAAATAAACAAAATTGACAAACCTCTAGCCAGGCTTCTCAAAAAGAAAAGGGAGATGACCCAAATAGATAAAATCATGAATGAAAATGGAATGATTACAACCAATCCCTCAGAATACAAACAATTATCAGGGAATACTATGAAAAATTATATGCCAACAAATTGGACAACCTGGAAGAAATGGACAAATTCCTGAACACCCACACTCTTCCAAAACTCAATCAGGAGGAAATAGAAAGCTTGAACAGACCCATAACCAGCGAAGAAATTGAATCGGTTATCAAAAATCTCCCAACAAATAAGAGTCCAGGACCAGATGGCTTCCCAGGGGAGTTCTACCAGACGTTTAAAGCAGAGATCATACCTATCCTTCTCAAGCTATTCCAAGAAATAGAAAGGGAAGGAAAACTTCCAGACTCATTCTATGAAGCCAGTATTACTTTGATTCCTAAACCAGACAGAGACCCAGTAAAAAAAGAGAACTACAGGCCAATATCCCTGATGAATATGGATGCAAAAATTCTCAATAAGATACTAGCAAATCGAATTCAATGGCATATAAAAAGAATTATTCACCATGATCAAATGGGATTCATTCCTGGGATGCAGGGCTGGTTCAACATTCGCAAATCAATCAACGTGATACATCACATTAACATAAAAGAGAGAAGAACCATATGATCCTGTCAATCGATGCAGAAAAGGCCTTCGACAAAATCCAGCACCCTTACTTAATAAAAACCCTTGAGAAAGTCGGGATAGAAGGAACATACTTAAAGATCATAAAAGCCATTTATGAAAAGCCCACAGCTAACATCATCCTCAATGGGGAAAAACTGAAAGCTCTTTCCCTGAGATCAGGAACACGACAAGGATGCCCACTCTCACCGCTGCTGTTTAACATAGTGCTGGAAGTTCTAGCATCAGCAATCAGACAACAAAAGGAAATCAAAGGCATCAAAATTGGCAAAGATGAAGTCAAGCTTTCGCTTTTTGCAGATGACATGATATTATACATGGAAAATCCGATAGACTCCACCAAAAGTCTGCTAGAACTGATACAGGAATTCAGCAAAGTTGCAGGATACAAAATCAATGTACAGAAATCAGTTGCATTCTTATACACTAATAATGAAGCAACAGAAAGACAAATAAAGAAACTGATCCCATTCACAATTGCACCAAGAAGCATAAAATACCTAGGAATAAATCTAACCAAAGATGTAAAGGATCTGTATGCTGAAAACTATAGAAAGCTTCTGAAGGAAATTGAAGAAGATTTAAAGAAATGGAAAGACATTCCCTGCTCATGGATTGGAAAAATAAATATTGTCAAAATGTCAATACTACCCAAAGCTATCTACACATTCAATGCAATCCCAATCAAAATTGCACCAGCATTCTTCTCGAAACTAGAACAAGCAATCCTAAAATTCATATGGAACCACAAAAGGCCCCGAATAGCCAAAGGAATTTTGAAGAAGAAGACCAAAGCAGGAGGCATCACAATCCCAGACTTTAGCCTCTACTACAAAGCTGTCATCATCAAGACAGCATGGTATTGGCACCAAAACAGACACATAGACCAATGGAATAGAATAGAAACCCCAGAACTGGACCCACAAACGTATGGCCAACTCATCTTTGACAAAGCAGGAAAGAACATCCAATGGAAAAAAGACAGCCTCTTTAACAAATGGTGCTGGGAGAACTGGACAGCAACATGCAGAAGGTTGAAACTAGACCACTTTCTCACACCATTCACAAAAATAAACTCAAAATGGATAAAGGACCTAAATGTGAGACAGGAAACCATCAAAACCTTAGAGGAGAAAGCAGGAAAAGACCTCTCTGACCTCAGCCGTAGCAATCTCTTACTCGACACATCCCCAAAGGCAAGGGAATTAAAAGCAAAAGTGAATTACTGGGACCTTATGAAGATAAAAAGCTTCTGCACAGCAAAGGAAACAACCAACAAAACTAAAAGGCAACCAACGGAATGGGAAAAGATATTCGCAAATGACATATCGGACAAAGGGCTAGTATCCAAAATCTATAAAGAGCTCACCAAACTCCACACCCAAAAAACAAATAACCCAGTGAAGAAATGGGCAGAAAACATGAATAGACACTTCTCTAAAGAAGACATCCGGATGGCCAACAGGCACATGAAAAGATGTTCAGCGTCGCTCCTTATCAGGGAAATACAAATCAAAACCACACTCAGGTATCACCTCACGCCAGTCAGAGTGGCCAAAATGAACAAATCAGGAGACTATAGATGCTGGAGAGGATGTGGAGAAACGGGAACCCTTTGCACTGTTGGTGGGAATGCAAATTGGTGCAGCCACTCTGGAAAGCAGTGTGGAGGTTCCTCAGAAAATTAAAAATAGACCTACCCTATGACCCAGCAATAGCACTGCTAGGAATTTATCCAAGGGATACAGGAGCACTGATGCATAGGGCCACTTGTACCCCAATGTTCATAGCAGCACTCTCAACAATAGCCAAATTATGGAAAGAGCCTAAATGTCCATCAACTGATGAATGGATAAAGAAATTGTGGTTTATATACACAATGGAATATTACGTGGCAATGAGAAAAAATGAAATATGGCCTTTTGTAGCAACGTGGATGGAACTGGAGAGTGTGATGCTAAGTGAAATAAGCCATACAGAGAAAGACAGATACCATATGGTTTCACTCTTATGTGGATCCTGAGAAACTTAACAGGAACCCATGGGGGAGGGGAAGGAAAAAAAACAAAAAAGAGGTTAGAATGGGAGAGAGCCAAAGCATAAGAGACTGTTAAAAACTGAGAACAAACTGAGGGTTGATGGGGGGTGGGAGGGAGGAGAGGGTGGGTGATGGGTATTGAGGAGGGCACCTTTTGGGATGAGCACTGGGTGTTGTATGGAAACCAATTTGTCAATAAATTTCAGAAAAAAAATAATAAAAAAAATAAAAAAATAAATAAAAAAAAGAAGATGCTGCTTTACCAGCAGTAGCTTAGTGATCATGGACAAATCTCTTATATCCTTTGTGATTCTACCTCCACATCTGTTCATTTATTTGTTTTGAATCATGTTTGGTGTCATAGCATGTAGGTTTACCTTTATTTAAACAGAATATGAGCTGAATAATACTTACATCATCAGATTTCTCAGAGAGAATATGAGATATGATTATATAATTTAGCTATAGAACCCTTTACATGTTATCTATTACTCAGAAAGATTGCAGAATTTTCTATGTAAAGTATATCTAATTGTAGGATAGCTTGTAAAATAATACTTCTTCCTAGAAAATTTATTATGCATCAGAATCAGCTGTGCTAACAACCAAGAGACTTTTTTTGATATTTGATAGCACTATTTTTAGAAAGCCAGTCAATAACTATTTCTCTATTCGTAATTCAGGATGAGATTCTTTTTTAAATTGGAATTTTTACTCAATGCCATGTATTGATTTTGCAGCAAGTCACAAGAAAGGAAAATAAATACTACTTTTAAACCTTTCCTTTAGTTGCCTTCAATTTTGCCTGTAGTCACATTTAAAGACATCAATAGAACACTGGTTTCTTTTGTTTGGATCAAAGAATAGGACAATGACTAAATGGGTCTTTGCTCCATCTTCTCACTTTTGTGGGTCCTTACTTCAGTGGTGTATTAGTCTATGGCTTTTAGACCAACAGTTTCCCCTGAGGTCCTGAGATTTAAAATGATAGCTACTACAGATCAAGAGCACTCAGACACCAAAGTCCTGGTGATGATAAAGGAGAAGAAAAATAAAACAACTTATCCAAAAAGGGTTTCTGAGAAGGACTTTAGAATGAATCTAAATTGCATTGTAGTCAGTCTTGTTTAAATTTGTCTTTGAAAAACTATACTTGTATTATATCATCTCAGTTTTCAATTCCACCCAGCAGTTGATTCCACAATTTTTTTTCAGGAAAAATCCATGTTTCCCACCTCAGAAGGAATGAGTTCATGTAGTGCCTACTTCATGGAAAGGAACATGACTATGGCAGAAGGGAAAAAATGCAAACCCAGAACATCTTGGGCTATAAGGTTGTGCTCCAAAAATGATAGGGGTATATCAAAAGGATATAGGGGCTAGTCACAGGTGTCTTCCACAAACCAAATGGGAAACAATTTGAAATTAAAATATTAAAGTAGTTAATTATTAAAATTAATTATGGCTCATTGAATAAGAATACATAAGTATATGATGTTATAAATAAGTGGAAAACCATAAAGTTTAGTGAGAAATGGTATATTTATATAATTTCAAAGCATCTCCTCACAAAATGCTGACTAATTCCAATGAGAAAATGTAACTTAACAGTGAAGAAGCCTGGAATATACCATATTAATCAAGTAATCAAAGTTAACATCATCAATAACTAGGTAAATTGAGATAGTTTGCCACTATAAAAGATACAGTGAGAAAAACCCTCTATTTCATGTGCTTCTTAAGGAATGTGAGCCAATTCCAAGTAGAAGAACATAATGCAAAATAATTGGTCAGTTATCTGCAAAGGTGTCAAAATCATAAAAGCCAAGAAGAGACTGAGGGGCTATTAAGTATTGAAAAAAAAACTAGAGAAAAAATTTTATTTCTGTTTATTCTGCTCTGAGGGATATTATTGGGCAACAAAATCTTAATGACTTCTGAGGCTTAATTGACAGCAATATACCAATGGTAATTTCCTGTTTTGGAAGGTTATATTGTGGTTACATAGGATAATGTATTGTTTGTAGAAAAGACACACCAAAATATCGAAGGCACCAGGTTTGCTGTGATCCTCAAATAACATCAGAGAGAAAGTCTTTGCAATGCACTTGTGACTTTTCTGTAGGTTCGTGATTATCAGATATCCAGGATGCACTCTACCAAAACCAAATCATGGTCAGTAATAATAAAGACAGATGCAAGTAGATGGCCCTCGGCATGCATCTGCAGCTGCTGGGCCTTTACAATGAATCTCTTTAGAGGAAGCCGGGCCCCATAACTCTACCCCAAATCCCAATCCTGGGTTCTGGCTGGTTATTCTTGCTTGGGGTAATGATAATATGAGTGGACCACTCTCAACAAGCTAGGGCGGAGCCAAGCCCTTGATGTACAATACTCAATTTAAACCCTCACTACCACTTCAGAGAGGTTTAATGGCAACTCTTGAAGAAGGCAAATCTCCCTATGCTTCTCCTTAGTAGGCGCCCTTTTAGGCTTCCCTCATGGCAGGGTGCTGTGGTACAGGACTGGATGATATTAACAAGGATAAGCTTCCATGTCTTCAAAAGCTGGTAGAAGATCCAGACAATATCCAGTAACTAACTGACTGATACCAAGCTGTGGACCACACTTTGAGAAACCTTGCTCCAAAGCCTTCTTCCTTGGCTTAAAGAGTGGAGATTGTCACCTGCTATTCTAATAATAAATTCTTCTTTTCACTTAAGCTCATATAGTTTCCATTATTTGCAACCAAAAGAATATAATAACTTATGTGGAAAGTAGCCAGCTCTTTGCCTATTTTAAAGGATTCACCAAGGTAATTCAACTGCCTGCCTCCTTTTATACATGATGCATTCCTGAAACTGTGGACTCATAAATGATGTTTGCATGTTATAATGCATGCTTTTGTTTCCAGACAGTTAAGATATTATTTCCTTAATTACACATCACATTTTAAGTATAATTTTCAACAAGGTATTTTTAAACACTATATATATTCTTTAATTGCATTCTGTGTTTTTTTTTAATTGCACACTTTGTCAATAAGTTAAATCCTTGAGCATCTCACTGAAGGTAAAGATTTTCTGTTTTTTGGATACAAAATATTTTCTTCCCTTGTATAAACTGTATTAATTTGTGATACTTGTGCTATATATAAGCAGTGTGTGCACTTCCATTTTTTCTGCATGGAATCATTCATCTTCAATGTTCATTCATCAGATCATTTTTAAGAGTCCATATGTGGCCATATGTATATTAATATCTATCTATATATAGTTATAGATAGATATATAGATATAGATAAAATTTGTCTGCCATTTGAATTAATGGTATAGATGTACCATGTTCAAAAAGTGAGGTTATTCAGAAGCTGAATGTCAATTTCACAATTAGAAAGAAAATTAGAAACAAAACAGAAATATTTCAAGTAAAATAACTTGAGAATTGTGCTGTAGTATAACTATATGTTAAGTATATATATGTAAATAAATCAAAGATTTTTTTTTTCATTTTTTTTTTTATTTATTTTTGGGACAGAGAGAGACAGAGCATGAACGGGGGAGGGGCAGAGAGAGAGGGAGACACAGAATCGGAAACAGGCTCCAGGCTCTGAGCCATCAGCCCAGAGCCCGACGCAGGGCTCGAACTCACGGACCGCGAGATCGTGACCTGGCTGAAGTCGGACGCTTAACCCACTGCGCCACCCAGGCGCCCCATAAATCAAAGATTTTAATTTAAAAAAAGATAAGGGAAGGACCTTCCTAATTTAAAGACTTCTCTTTCTTTATCAGTGAAAATAATACAAAATTATGTATAGTAAAAAGTGCAGTACCTTTCCTATCTTTCCTACTTCTCAATCCACTTTCCAGAAATGAACACTCTTAGTGCTTTGGAGCATATCCTTTCTGGGCCTTTCCTGTATTTACTAGCATGAGAATGACAATGAGTAGGTAAGACCATGTAGTCAGCTACACAGCCTGAGTTCAAATCTCTCTGCTGCTTGGCATTTCTGCAGATGTGAGCATATTCCCTTTGCCGTAGTTTCTTCATTTCTGCAACTGGGCTCATAATCATGCCTATCAACAAGGTTGGTTATACAGATTAAATAATATGGAAACAATAGGACAGTGTTTGGCTGTAACAATCTTGATGGGCTCTTGACATAGACAAGCATGTCTAGTTTTCATACCTATATACACAAAATCACAACCTCTACATAATCATATTTTTTACAGTGAACATTTCACAGTTTCTTCATATCATAATAAAAATTATATTCCTTTCTAAAATTGCATCATAAACCTACCTTTTCATCTATGATTATAGAGGAGATGTAATTAGATTATCAGACAATTAAAAAATTCTATAACTTTACTGGTCATTCATTTTCTCCAAGATCCAAAGCTTTTTTTTTTAAATTATATAGCAGCCTCATTCATAATCACCTTTGAGGCAATCCAGACTGCATCAAGGTATCTGACAATTTGATATTCCACTTGTCTTTTTGTGCCAGGCCATAGACAACAGCTGAAGTACTCAGCAGTCAGAAGTGGTAACAGGAGAGCCAGTGTTAAGAAAGGGGACCTGAAAGATGGGAAAGGCTGCCTTGAGTATGGAGGTTGGTGGTAGTGGATGAGCTGAGGACCAACTACCAGAGAAGAATGGAAATTGGTATATGAGAGTAGGTACTTATGACACCACAAGTACTGATGCTCAAGGTAGCCTGGCAATTGATCTCAAAGGCCTAGGAAAAAAGACAGCAAGATTCAGCAACTCAACAATTAAGAGGACAGAATCTAGCCTGGGAAGGTGGGTCATGAAGACAAAGATACATGAACAGCAACAAGGCAATTTACCCTCCTGAGATACTGCTCTAAAACTCTACTTCATTTAAGGACATTTCCTATGAAGGCAAGAACCAAGTTCAACCTTATGTGACTTCAGTGTGCCAAGAGAAAACGGCTACATTTAGCTGGATTGGAGATAGAAGCAATCAGGCTCTGACAGAATGAAGCCTAGAGCGTATCAAAGCACACAGGCTGATTTTCAGGGACCACTGGTTGGCCATAATTATTATAAAACTCAATGGATTTCAAATACAGATTATTATAAGTTGAAAACAGAAGTCAAAAATGAAATTAATGGACGTAGCCTACCTTAAATGTGCTCAGAATGCTTAAATTAGCCTACACTTGGGTAAAGTCATTTAACATAAAGCCTATTTTGTAATAAACTGTCGAATATCTCCTGTAATTAATTGAATATGTACAGAAAGTGAAAATCAAAATGGCTCTATGTTTACAGAATGGTTGCAAATGTATCAGTTGATTACTCTTCTGATCACATGGCTGATGGGGAACTGTCTTGCCATTGCTGACACCATCACGGGAGTATAATACTGCATATCGATAGCTCAGGAAAATATCAAAATTCAATTTTGAGGACAATTTTTACTGAATGTGTATCACTTTTGAGTTTTCTGTTTTTATACCAGTGTAGTTAACATACAATGTTTATTTTATATTAGTTTCAGGTGTACAATATATAGTAACTCAGTGCTCATTATGATCAGTGCACTCTTTAATCCCCATCACCTGTTCCACCCATCGCCCCACCTACCTCCCCTCAGGTAACCATCAGGTTGTTCTCTGTAACTAAGTCTGTTTCTTGGTTTGTCTGTCTGTTTTTCCTTCATTTATTTTGTTTCTTAAAGTACACATAAGAGTGAAATCATGAGTGTTTTTCTCTTTTTTCACTTAGCATTATAATTTCTAGTTGTATCCATACTGCACATAATATTCCATTGTGTGTGTATTTATATATACACACACATACATACATACATACATACATACATACCACATCTTTTGTATCCATTCAACTATTGATAGATACTTGGGCTGCTTCTGTTATATGTCTGTTGTAAAGCTGCAATAAACACAGGGGTGCATGTACACATTGAGTTATCGTCTTTGTATTTTTTAGGTAAATACTCAGTACTGTGATTACTGGATTGTAGGGTACTTCTTTTTTTTTAATTTAGGAAGAAACTCTATACAGTCTTTCACAGTACCTGCACCAGTTTGCTTTCCCAACAACAGTGCACAAGTATTCCTTTTTCTCCACAGCCTCACCAACACTTGTTATTTCTTGTATTTTTATTTTAGCCATACTGACAGGTGTGAGGTGATATCTCATTGTAGATTTGACTTGCATTTCCCTGATGATGAGTGATGTTGAACATCTCTTCATGTGCCTGTTGGCCATCTGGATGTCTCTGGAGAAATGTCTATTAATGTCTTCTGCCCATTTTTTAATTGTTTTCTCTTTTGGGTGTTGAGTTGTATAGGTTCTTCATATATTTTGAATACTAATCTTTTATTGGATGTATCATGGATACGGAATGTATCCCATTCTGTAGGTTGTCTTTTAGTTTTATTGATTGCTTCCTTCAATATGCAGAAGCTTTTTGTTTTGACAAATCCAAATAATTCATTTTTGCTTTGATTGCCCTTACCTCATGTGACATAGCTAGAAAATGTTGCTATTGTTGAACTCAGGGAAATTCCTGCCTGTGCTTTTTTCTAGTATTTTTATGGTTTCAGGTCTCACATTTAGGTCTTTAATCAACCTTGAATTTATTTTTGTATGTGGTGTAAAAAATTGGTACAGTTTCACTCTTTTGCGCACAGCTGTCCAGTGTTCCCAACACCATTAATAGAAGACACTGTCTTTTTCCCATTGTGTATTCTTGCCTCTTGTCCAGGATAAATTGACCATATAATCACAGGTTTGTTTCTGGACATTCTATCGTGTTCCATTGATCTAGGTGTCTATTTTGTGCCAGTATTACACTGTTTTGATCACTATAGCTTTGTAATATAATTTGAAGTGCACAATTGTGATGCCTTCAGCTTTTTCTTTTTCAAGATTGTTTTGACTATTTGGGGTCTTTTGGGGTTCCATAAAAACTTTAGGATTATTCTAGTTTGTGAAAAAAAGCTTTTTGGATTTTGATAGAGATTGCATTAGACAAGAAGATTGCTTTAGGTAATATAGACATCTTAGCAACATTTATTCTTCCAATACTTGAGCATGAAATATATTCCATTTGTGTCTTCTTCAATTCCTTTCATCAATATTTTATAGTTTTCAGAGTACAGATCTTTTAATTCCTTGGTTAGCTTTATTCCTAGATATTTTATTATTTTTGGTGCAACTGTAAATGGGATTGCTTTCTTAATTTCTCTTTCTGTTGCTTCATTATTAGTGTATAGAAATGCAATGGATTTCTGTACAATTTTGTATCCTGAGACCTTATAGAATTCATGTATCAGTTCTAGCATTTTTTTGGTGGAGTATTTACAGTTTTCCATATATAGTATCATGTCATCTCCACACAGTGAAACTATTACTCCTTCCTTACCAGTCTGGAGGTCTTTTATTACTTTTTGTTGTCTGATTGCTGTGGCTAGGACTTTGAGTAACATATTGAATAAAAGTAGTGAGAGTGGACATCCTTGTCTTATTCATGATGTTAAGAGGAAATTCAGTTTTTCCCCATTGAGTATGATGTTAGCAGTGGGTTCTTCATAGAGGATGTTTATTATATTGAGGTATGTTCCCTCAAAACCTACTTTGTTGAGGGTTATATCTTGAAAGGATGTCATACTTTGTCTATGCTTTTTCTGTATCTATTGAAATAATCATATATATGTTTTTTTAAATTTCTCTTGTTGATGTGATGTATCACATTGACTGATTTGTGAATATTGAACCATCCTTGCATCCTGGGAATAAATCTCACTTGATTGTGGTGAATGATTTTTTAATATATTGTTGGATTTGGTTTGGTAAGATTTTACTAAAGATTTTTATATCTATGTTCCTCAGAGATATTGGCCTGCAATTTTTTTATAGTGTCTTTATTGGGTTTCGCTCTCAGGGTAATGCTGGCCTCATAGAATGCATTTGAAAGTTTTTCTTCCCTTCTATTTTTTAGAAAAGTTTAAATAAGTATTAACTCTTTCTTAAATATTTGGTAGAATTCACCTGTTAAGCCATCTGGTCCTAGACTTCTGTTTGTTGAGAGTTTAATTACTGATTCAATATCATTGCTGGTAATAAGTGTGTTCAAATTTTCTATTTTTTCTTCAGTTTGGGAACATTATGTTTGTAGGAATTTATCAATTTCCTCTAGGTTGTCCAATTTGTGTATAATCTTTCAGAATATTATATAATCCTTTATATTTCTGTGGTGTTGGTTATTTCTCCTCTTTCATTTGCAATTTTATTTGAGTCCTCTCTTCTTTTTGATGGGTCTGGCTAAAGGCTTATCTATCAATTTTGTTGATCTTTTTAAAGAACTAGCACCTAGTTTCATTGATCTGTTCTATTTTTTTTGTTTTTAATTTATATTTCATTTATTTTTGCTTTAATTTTTCTTATTTCCTTCTACTGGTTTTGGGTTTTGCTTGTTCTTCTTTTTCTAGCTCCTTTAGGTGTAAGGATGGGGTATTTGATTTTTTTTTTTAATATCTTGAAGTAGGTCTGTATTGCTACAAACTTTCCTCTTAGAATAAGTTTTATCACATCTTAAAGATTTTGGAATGTTGTGTTTTCATTTTTATTTGTCTCCATATATATTTTTTTTATTTCCCCTTTGAGTTTTCATTGACCCATTCATTTTTTAGTAGCATGTTATTTAACCTCCATGTATTTGTGGTCTTTTCAGATTTTTTCGTGTGGTTGATGTCTGGTTTCATAGCTTTGCTGTTAGAAAAGTTGCATGGAATGACTTCTATCTTGTTAAATTTGTTGAGAGTTACTTTGTGACCTAATATGTAATCTATTCTGGAGAATGCTTTGTGTACATTTGAAAAGAATATACTTTTTTTAAAATGCTATTTTTTAAGATGGAGTGTTCTGAATGTAACTGTTTCCTTGTCGATTTGGTATATGGATGATCTGTCCATTGACGTAAATAAAGTCTTAAGGGGTGCCTGGGTGGCACCCAGTTGGTTAAGCGTCCGACTTCAACTCAGTTCATGATCTCACAGCTCGTGAGCTTGAGCCCCATATCAGGCTCTGTGGTGACAGCTAGGAGCCTGGGGCCCGCTTCAGATTCTGTGTCTCCCTCTCTCTCTCCTCCTCCCCCACTCACACTCTGTCTCTCAAAAATAAATATTAAAAATTTTTAAATAAATAAATAAATAGATAAATAAATAAATAGAGTGTTAAAGTGGCCTAGTACTATTTTATTATTATCAATTATTTCGCTTATGTTTATTTTAACTGCTTTAAGTATTTGGGTGCCACACGTTGGGTGCACAAATTTTTATAATTATTATAACTTCTTGCTGGATTGTCCTCTTAATGATTATATAGCATCCTTTTTTTGTCTCTTGTCACAGTCTGCTTAAAGTCTATTTTTCTGATATAAATATTGCTACATCAGCTTTTTTTTTCACATCTATTTGCTTGATAAATATTTCTCCATCTCCTCACTTTCAATCATGCCTATATCTTTAGCTCTGAAATGAATCTCTTGTAGATATAGTTGGGTCTTTTTGTTAATCCATTCCATCACCCTATATATTTTGATTGGAGTATTTTGTCCATTTACATTCAAAGAAACTATTGATAGGTATGTATTTATTGCCATTTTGTTACTTGTTTTATGATTGTTTTTATAGTATTTCATTCTTTTAATCTCTTGTTATCTCTTGGTTTGCTGGCTTTCTTTAGTGATATACTTGGATTCCTTTCTCTTTAATTTTTGCATATCTATTACTCATTTTTTATTGCTGGTTACCATTCAGTTTGTATATAACATCAATATGTAGCAGTCAATATTAAGTTGATGGTTGCTTAAATTTGAACTCATTCTTTACTCCTCCTCCCATATTTTAGGTGTATGGTGTCATACTTTTTATTTGGTGAGTCCTTTGACTGATTTTTATAGATACATTTATTTTACTGTTTTTATGTTTCCTACTTACCATACTCTTGCTTATGGTCTTTTCTTTCTACTCAAAGAGTCCTCTGAAGCATTTCTTAGTGGACTGGCTTAGTGGTCATGAATTCTTGTAACTTTTGTATGTCTGGGAAACTCTTTATGTCTCCTTCTATTTGGAATGATAGCCTTGCTGGATAGAGTATTCTTGGTGGCAGATTTTTCCCATTCAGCACCTTGAATATATCATGCCACTTCCTTCTGGCCTACAAGATTTCTGCTGAAAAATCTGCTGACAGGCTTATTGGTCTTCTCATGTATGGAACTGCTTTCTTTCCTCTTATCTCTCTTAAAATTACCTCTTTAACAGTATATTTTCCCATCTTAACGATTATGCCTTTTGGTGTAGATATCTTTGAATTGATTTTGTTGTACTTCCTGGATCTGGATTTCTGTTTCTTTCCTCAGATTAGGGAAGTTTTCAGCTATTAATTCTTTAAATAAATTTTCTGTCCTTTTTTTCTTTTCTTCTGAGATTTCTATAATGTGAATGTTATTATGCTTGAGGGTATCACTGAGTTGCCTAAGTCTCTTCTCATTTTGCATTTTTTTTCTCTCTACAGCTTAGCTTGATTACTTTCCATTACTCTGTGCTCTAATTCACTGATATGTTCTTCTATTTCACATGGTCTACTATTTATTCCATCTAGCGTATTTTTAATTTCATTTATTGTGTTCTTCATGTCTGATTGGTTATTTTTTATCTCACTGTTAATGGTCTCACTGATGTCCTCCACTCTTCCCAAGTCCAGTGAGTAACTTGTTGAACATTACTCTAAATTACCTATTAGGCATTTTACTTATATCAATTTGGCTTAGGTCTCTTGCTGTGATTTTGTCCTGTTTTTTTTTCTGTTTGTTTTTTTTTTGTTTTTTCATTGTTTGTTTTTGTTTTTTTCATTTAGAACCTATCCTTCTGTCTCCTTATTTTTTCTAAATCTCTGTGTCTGTTTCTGTGTGTTAGGATGTTAGGAAAGACAGCTACATCTCCTGCACGGGAAAATAATGGTCTTACCAAGAAAAGGTCCTGTCATGTCCTGCTGTGTATTGTCCCCTATTCACCAGAACCTGGAATTTCTGGGGTATCTCCTATGTGTGTTGCATGTGCCCTGCTATTGTGGCTCACCCACGTTTTCCTTCAGACAGTTGTCGACAATTGCTCCCTTGCCTTTGTGGGCACAGTGCTTGGTCCCTGTGGTGTTTGTAGGCCAGTCTGGGGCTGCCTTGGGCTTGAGTTGAGTCAGACAGGTGTTTGCCAGAGATGCAATAGCACCAAACTTAAGGGTGCTTTCCCTGTGTTGTTCCTAATAAGCTTTCTTTCGTGGGCAGTGAATCCAGTTTTCTGCCTCCTGCCCACTGCTGGGGCTGCCGTCTTACTAGTGTGAGTGGGATTATCTTTCCCTCTTCCTAGTGCAGTAGTTACTTGGGAGTGGTGCTGGCCACTGTAGGGGATGCTTGCACACTGCCAGGCCTGTGGCACCACCCTGTTTGGGATCTGGCCAAGACAAGACTGTATTGGAGAGGGTGGACCCAGGGAAGCACAGTGCAGGGGTGGTGCAGTCGGGCGGCAGTGCCAACAAGTTAGGTACTCAGTCCCTCAGGTGGTCATGTATTTACTCTGGGGAGTGGGGTAGGAAATGGCATCTGCCATTTCCTTTGTCCCTGGAGGAGGTCCATGGAGATGTCTGTCCTACTGGGACTGGCTCTGGGATTAGTAAATAATTCTCCTTCCCATATGCTGCAGGCACCTTTCAAACTGCTGCTTCCATGCTGTTATCTCCATGGGCCTTTTTTTGTGTTTTCTCTTTAAGGACATATTCTCAGTTTCCTATCATCTTCCTGGCTCTCCTAAAGCATAGCCTGCTGATTAAAAAAAAAAAATTAATCTTTATTTATTTTTGAGAGACAAAGAGACAGAGTGCAAGTGGGGGAGGAAGAAAGGGAGAGGGAGACACAGAATCCAAAGCAGGCTCCTGGCTCTGAGCTGTCACCACAGAGCCCAATGTAGGGCTCAAACTCACAAACTGCAAGTTCATGACCTGAACCAAAGTTGGACCGAAGTTGGATGCTCAACCAACTGAGCCACCCAGGCACATCCCCCCTCCCCTTTTTTAATTCTAGGCTTGAAGTCCCACTGCTTTTAAGAACTCAGGAAATTAGCCCTTCTGGTTTTCAAAGCCAAATATGAAAATTCATATTCCCCTTCTGGGTGCCCTAGTGTGAAAATCTGTTTCTTTCCCCTTTCTGCCTCAGTGGCATCCCTCTCCCTCCCTGAACAGTCCTAGGAGTCCATTTAGCTCTTGACTATGTCTCTGCCTTTCTTACCCTCTTCACTGTGGCCTCATCTACATTTAATTGTGGAGTTCATTCTGCCAGTCATTGAGTCATTTTACAGGTTATTTACACTGATGTGAGTGTTATTTTGTTGTATCCATTAGGAGGAGATGAGCCCAGGTTTCTCCTCTGCCATTTTCCCTGGAAGTCCTAATTAGCCTTCTATATATATATAGAAGCCTTCTCTCTCTCTCTCTCTCTCTCTCTCTCTCTCTCTCTCTCTCTCTCTCTAGATATATATATAATATAATATCTCTCTCTCTCTCTATATATATATATATAATATATATATATAGTACTATCATAAAATCAAAAATTCATAGTTGAACAATCATAATTTGACCATCTGTACTAAATGCCTATAATATGCAGCTCATTGGACAGAAATAAACTTTCCTATTGAAACAGCATCATGCCACTCTTTTTTTTTTTTACTTTTTTGAGCTCCCTATTTTTTTCCATAATAATAAAGAAGTGTTCTCTCTCTAAGGGAAGCAATTTATGACAACAGGAAAAGGGATCTTTAATGTGAAATTTCATAAAAATGGAAAAATTATTTATATACATTGACAATAACCACATACAAAAGAACATCATATTTTAAAATGAATTTGAATAAAAAATAGAATTCTAATACTAATTACAAAGTGTTCTGACAAATGCAATGGGGAAAATTTTTAGCCTGGGTGACAGAAGAACCAGTCATATTCTTTTCTGGATTTTGAAGCTTTGGAGTTGTGATGGGACAACGGTAGTAGTAACTGCCACATTGCACAACTTCAGAATGCTCCATTCACATAGTGTTGTATGTTAATATCACCCCCTGCTGTTGTGCATTGAATGCAGCCTGCATAGGAAAAAGTAGCAATCTTACTGCTGATCTTTTTCTTTAAAGCTTGTTCTATGATTATCTGCACTGGATTTGGTTCTTTGCTTTTGTATTCTTGGTCTACACTCTTGCAGTTTTTCAAAGCTGACTTTAAGAACACACTTTTCAGCTGATTTCCATAGCAGCTTTGATCCCTTCAATGTTCTCTTCAAAATGCTACCTACATGCTAAGCCCTATGTCTTTCATATAAGGTCTTGTCTGTACCAGCATTAAGTTTCCTCCATTTGGTTCATGTTCTTCACTATAAAGGAGATAACTTTATTTCCTTAAACAGAAAGAACCACTTTCCAAGTAGAGCCATAGCTAACACTATATTCTGACATGTAACTTCTTGATACTACTGGATGAATATTAATGCTGTTCTCTATCAATATCAGTCAATATTTTTACGATTTTGCAACACATGGCATGCTACAATTATATGGCAATACTAACATGAATTAAATCTAGTCTCTATCTTCGAATTGCTTATAGTCTCCTAAAAGAGGACGACAGGATCCTAGAAAATTAAAACTCAGCATAACTTCCTTGAGGGGAGTATGATTTCACTGGCTCTGTGAGGGCATGAGTTCCTATTCTTCATGTTCCCAGCCTCTAGCACATGCTTTATTATTTGGTGATTTAAAAGATACTATTCTAGTGGTGCCTGGGTGGCTCAGTCAGTTAAGCATGGACTCTGGATATCTGCTTAGGTCATGATCTCAGAGTCGTGAGATCAAGTCCCCATGCTACACTGAATGTGGAGACTGCTTGAGATTTTCTGTTCCTTGCTCTCTCTGCCCCTCCCCTGCTTGTGCTTGCTTGCTCTCCTTTTCAAAATAAATAAGCCTAAAAAGATGTTATAGCACATGAATAAAAGGCTGTATTAGCCTATCAAGTAACAGTTTGGTTGAAATTAAGAAAAATTCCAAAGAAGAAAGAGTATTCAATCCTAGCTTTGCAAAATAAGATACTGGTAGGCAGAGAAGACAAAAGAACATTCCTGGCATAGATAATACAATAATAGCATGAACAAAGTCATACATACAAGTTATCTCTGCCTGGTGCTCTCTTTCCCCAGATACCATGTCTCACTCTACTTCGTTCAAGTGTCAAATGCCACCTTACTAGAGAGAGACTCCTTCCTTGATGACTGTTTTGTAAGTAGCTTTCTATCCCTCTTTCCCTTACCTCATTTGCAAATTTATTTATTACTAACTTACACATATATACATTTTATCTATTGTTTAGGTGTCTGTTTGCCCTGATTTAAATATAACCTCCACAAGTTAGAGAAAATACTATTTAGTTTGCCTACTGGTAAAGCCTCAGATGCAAGAACAATGATTAATGCAAAGGAGATGTTGTGTTTTTGTTTTTAAGGCAGTGAGGCAGGTAGGAAGGAATAATTGATTGGGAGTCATGACTATTAAGGATAGCTTTAATTAAGCAACTTTCTCTCCTCTGGTTCAGCTCAATGGCAAACAAACTAAATACTTGGTCACCACATTCACCACTCAAGAGATTCCCAGACTTACCACCACCATTTCTCCACAGATGCTCTCTACCTTCCCCAAAAGAACAGGCACTTCACTTTGGTAAGTTGCTAATCCTTTCACATTAGCAGATCCAGTCATTTTCAACCATCCTTTTGTACTAGCAGAGAGATGATCTTTGCAATAGAAATAAAAACTTGCATGATTCTGGTTGTATCTGAATGAATACTGCCCTGTGAAATTGCCTTTGGTGCTACTTGTAAATGCTATTTTTCAGTTTCATGACCTGTATCTGTAATCAGCATCTCTGATAAGATTTGCCTTCCTTACTCGTATCCATTTCAATGTTCACGTCTTTATTATTCTTCTTAGGTATGCCTTCTTGCAAAGCAAATTCTACACCTCATTTCACCTACATTTGCCCAAGCACAGGTAACTATTTCATTGCCTCAAACAGCTCTCTGAACCCAATCATGCGCTGTTTTGTTTAATATTTGTAGTGTCATGCCTGTTTTCTGCATGTATTACCTATCACTATTTTTCTTAAGACTCTGTTTTCATCATGTCTGCTTATCTTGAACCAGTTTTTGAAGGATCTTATATGTTGAAGTTCAGTCTTAAAGTTTAGCAAAGCTCTTTAGTTATCCAAATGAGCTGTAAATGGCTAGTCTTTAAACCTACCCTCTCTAACGCACAACTTGGCTTTCTTATCAAATTTAAACTGGCTTAGAAACAGCATAGTGGAAGTGAGTCAAACTAACTGCAATGTGTCAACTGATGTTCTAAGTCAGCTGCTTTACCTAGTATCTAAGGAAGCAGGCTAGCGGACACCTTTCATAGAGCATTTTTTCTCTAAAATTTTTGTTCTGACCTGGAGGTAAAACATAGCAGTCAAATCTCACAACACTGGCTAATTCAAGACACATTTATTATATGACTATTATAGGACAAATTATTATATGACATATAACAATGTAAATCTAGATATATAAAACTATATGAAAATATGTATACATATACACTATATTGAGTCTCTCCTTCCGAGAATATGGAAGCTATTTATTCAGCTGTCTTAAAATATTTTTCAATAAAGTTTTTAAAAATTGGCAACAATCACATTGCTTAGAAGTGTGACAAGATTTGGGGCGCCTGGGTGGCGCAGTCGGTTAAGCGTCCGACTTCAGCCAGGTCACGATCTCGCGGTCCGGGAGTTCGAGCCCCGCATCGGGCTCTGGGCTGATGGCTCAGAGCCTGGAGCCTGTTTCCAATTCTGTGTCTCCCTCTCTCTCTGCCCCTCCCCCGTTCATGCTCTGTCTCTCTCTGTCCCAAAAATAAATAAACGTTGGAAAAAAAAAGAAGTGTGACAAGATCTGAGAGCTAGTAAACAGAAATCTCAGAAACAAACCTCTCATGGGAGTTTTTGAATAATCAAATATTTGTGCTTACACGTCTGACTAGACTACAATGGAAACATATTTTTCTCTGTTCCTCAAGTGCTCGATGGAATATGAGCTATAGGCGCATAGTTTCCAGGCTATATTCACTAAAGACTGCCTGAGAAGTTAAGAGATATGTCAAAATCAGACATTTCACCAGAGGCAGTATTAGAAATCAGAACTTGTGTGATTTCAGTAAGCAATTCCAGCACCCAAGTCTGTCATGCTTAATAAATATGTCCACATTTGACTCTTGAACAATGATGGGAGTTAGGGGGAGGTTGACCACCCCTGATGTAGGTTCAAAATCTGCATATAACTTCTGACTCCTGAAAATCTTAACTATTAATAGCCTACTGTAGACCAGTAGCCTTACCAATAACAGAAACAATCAATTAACATGTTTTATATATGTATTATATGCTGTATTCTTATAAAAAAATAAGTTAGAGAAAATAAAATCTTAAGGAAATTATAAGGAAGAGAAAGTACATTTATAGTACTGTATTTATTGAAAAAAATCTGCATACGCAGACCTGCATGATTCTAACCATGTTGTTCGAGAGTCAACTATATATGTCTCGATGACTGCATTAATGAGTTTAAATTTATTCTGTGAGTCAGTTCATTTTTAGAATTAGATTTTGCAGATGTGACATTCATAATATGTAAAAAACTTCTTTGGACACAAAGTATATCCCCAAAATATGACATAGATCTGGTGGCTTAAAAATAAGTCTAGATTGTACCAGTGACATCTTGAAGTATAAGGCCCTTAAACCTATCAACTATTCTGAGCTTCTCAGTCAATAAGAAAACTTTTTTACCCATTTGTGGATAAAAAACCCATTTTCATGTTTTTAACCAAGTATAATCCACTTTATTATCATGCTTGTCCAAATAGAATTTTCCCAATTATTCTTTAAAAGCCTATGCAGTAAAACAGATTCAGCCAGAACACACTATTATACCTTTGCAATGCACTTTTATACTTCGAGATATGAAGAACTTGATTCCCTAGTCATGTCAAGAGAAGCATTATTACATTCCTGTCCTTACCTTGTGTTCACATCAGTGAGATGAGCTTTTTGCTTCAACGCTCTGTGTAGTCCAAAAGCCCATCAGTTTTGATTACATGAGTTCAAATAATGATTTTAGAAAGTGAGGAGTTAATGATCTAAAAAGGTAGGAGGCAGGGAAACCAGAAACTGTAGATATATCGAGGGTCATAAAAATAACACAAGATTTAGATTTAAAAAAAAAATTTGGTTCAAATCACATCTCTTACATGCTGAAAAATCATGGGCTAGTTCCATGGAACTCCACTGGAATTTGTCCAATGGAGATATATTTCTGTAAAAACTAAATTAGCACTTTCTGTTTATTTCAAGCATACTGAGGTTCAATAAAGTAGCTACCAGCCACTTGTGGCTATTGAGCGCTTGAAATGTAACTAGTCTGAATTATGATGTACTGGAAATATTAAATACTTCTCAACTATTTGAAGACTTAGTGACAAAATAAAACACCTCATTAATAATTTTACATTAATTGCATGTTGAAATGATATTTACATATATAGGGTTAAATAAGATATATTATTATTAAACTTAATTTTTTTCATTTACTTTATTAATATCATTACTACAAAGTTAAAAATTAAAAATATTTCTGTTGTACAGCATCTGCCCCATATGTTTGCTCTTTTGTCGCCACTAGACTAAAGTTACTCTGAGAAGAGGGATTTTATCTTCCTTATCTTACTGTACTACTAACTGGTGAAAATTCTGACATAAATATAAGTATATATATATATAATTTACATTGAGTGAATATAGTAACTTTAATCCTGAGTTTTTAATGCAGTTTCCTAAGTATCATTGTCGCTATAAGCAGATAAATTCAAACCATCCTTCCTTTATTTTCTATCCCATTTGTTACTCAGAGTTCCAAACAACATTTGTTTTGGTCTCATTGTTTTATACAGCCCATGGGTCAAAGGAGAAATTACGAGCAAAATGAGAAAATATATTGAATTAAATGCAAGTTAAAACACGACCTATCCAGTTTTCAAAAATGGATTTTAATCAGTGCCTAGAAGAATATTTACAGCAGTACATGGAAAATAAAGTTTAAATTAGAATCTAAACCTCCACATTAAAAATGATTTTAAAAAACCAAATTAAAATCTAGGTAGAAGGAAGGGGTTAATAATTTTAAAATGAACAGATATTAGTAAAATAAAAAGCAAAAAACGAAGATGAGTTTACCCAAAAATATCATTCTATTTTTTGACATAACAGGAAAATTGATAAACTTCCAGAGTTCAGAAAAAAAGATCCTACAGACCCTAGGATGTTAAAGGTGTAATAAGAGATCATTAGGAACAAATTCCAGCAATAAATTCAATAATATAAATAAAATGGGAAAGTTCCAAACTTTAAGTGTCAACACTTAGGAATTAATTCACTTTTTAAATCTATTAATTAAATTTATACTTCACCACCTTCCAAAAAGAAAGGTCCAGACTTACATGGATCCAATTGTTAATTCTATAACATAAAAAAGAAGTACCTGGAGTGCCTAGGTGGCTTAGTTGGTTAAGGGTCCAACATCAGCCTAGGTCATGATCTGGCCTTCCCAAGTTCGAGCCTGGCATCAGGCTCTTTGATGACAGCTCAGAGGCTGGAGCCTGTTTCAGATTGTGTCTCCCTCTCTCTCTGTCCCTTTCCCACTCATGCTCTGTCTCTCTCAAAAATAAACATTAAAAAAAATTTAAAGAAAGAAATAACTATTCTATGGGTGCCCACCAAAATATTAGAAGAAGAGGAACTATTTCCCAATTGATTTTATGAAGCCACTGTTACCATGATAACAAAATCCAATGGGCATTATTTTTTTAAAAAAAGGAAACATGTGAAGTGATGGATATGTTAAATAATTTGATGGGGGATTCTTTTACCATATATATAAATTAATCAGGTATATATTCTAAATATCTTACAGCTTTATGTCAATTATACTTTAATAAAGCTGGAAAAATAAATTTTAAGACACAGTTAAATATCCATTATGAACATAAAAACAGAATTCTTTAAAATTCTAGCAAAATGAACTCAGGAAATATGGAAAAATAATATCCCATGACCAATTGTACAGTTCAGAGATTTTTGACAAATATGCAATTCTAGGAATTCAAGGTTAGTTTAACAGTACAATTAATGTAATTCAAATTATTAATCCATTTTTAAAAACCTTAATATTATTTCAATAGATTCAGATGTTTTGCCACAATACAACAGCTTGGTGATAATAAACAACAAACACAAAACATTAATTTGTGGCAAACTAGCCAACATTATGCTTAATGATGAAACATCAAATGTTTTCACCCAAGATCAGGGGAAAGTAAAGTCTACTCTCAATATTTCTACTCATCGTGTTTTTGGAGGCCCTAGTGAAATAATAGAACAGAAAATGCACATAACTTGTAGATAGAAAGATGCAGAAAAACTGCCTTTATTCCTAGATGGCCTATTTCCAAGGAATGCATAAGAAGAAAGTCAAAATAAGAAAAACAATACAGTAAAAATTTATAAAGGATTTGAACAGAAACTTAACTAAAGATAATGATATATAAATCACTTTAAAGAACACATGAAAAGGTGCTTGGAATTATTAGTCATGGGAAAGATGTGCATGAAATCCACAGTATACTATAGGCATCCATCAGCATGGTTAAAATAAGAAAGACTGACTGTACCAAGTGTTGAATATGTGTAGTAACTGAAAATCTTATATATTTCTAGTAGGAGTTTAAGAGGTGTAATCACTTGGGGATATAATTTTTGCAATTTCTAAAAAGCCTAAAGATACACTTAATATATGATTCAACAGTCCTACCCTTAGAAATTTATTAAAGAGAAATAAAAGGTATATATGCACATAAGAACTTACATATGATGCTCATAAAAGTTTTATTGATAATATTCAAAAAGTGGAAACTGTGTCCAATAAGAGATGGGTGGATAAATAAATTTTGGTAATATGTATACATTGCATATAAATAATCGGAATGGAGTATAAGAATAAATTGGAATGTAGTACTAATACATTAGCCTCATGGATGAATCTCAGAAAAACATGCTAAACACTAGACACCAGATACAAAAGAGTATATACTACAAAAATTCATTTATTAGGATTTTTAGAAAAGGCAAAACTAAGTCATAATATCAGAAATTCATAATATCATACTATCAGTTATTCATAATATGAATATTCACAAGATCAGTTTTTGCCTTGGGTTCAGGGTATGTGTGAAGAGGAATGGGGTTAAAAGCAGATATGATTATAAGAATTATGTGTAAAAGATAGTGAATATATTCTTTATTTTGAATATAGAAATTCCTATAATTTGTCAAAACTCATCAAACTGTACACTTTAAATGTGTTTATTTTCTTGTAAATCATACTTCAATACATTTTAAATTTAAATATTGAATATAGATTGGTTGCTGGACAGAGGGGATAGATAGGAAAAAGGAAAACCTGTGAATAAAGGTACCTAGGGAAGAAATCATATGGTATAGGTATAGGGTATGTAGCAGTAGTGAATTTCATGACTAGAATAAAAGATAAATCAACAGGATTTGTTGCTGCACAAATTGAAAAGTTAGAGTTAGAACATGGAAAGTCATGAATATCAGAATAAACATCTCAGATATTTTGTCAACAAATGACAGGACATCAATTTATTCTGTTTGCCCTTCCCATTTTCAACTGTGAAGTAACATTCTCAGACATTTTCCTGTCTATGAAGGAACATAGGTGGGTCTCCAGCAAACCGTGGAAGGAAGAATGTTATAATTCTTCCTTAAATGGTAGGGTCTTTTTGGCCTCTGGTATGCATGAGTTCCCTGACCATAAGTCACATTATTCACTTGTTTGTATCATGTCAGCCTTCCTCACAATTACTATCAGCAGGGCTCTTAAATATATGTTCACACAACCAAATTAAAACATGATGGTGGGTTTTAGGCATTTCTTGAAAAAAATGCATTGAGCAAAAATAAAATATTCTTCTCAAATATGTTTTTAGATACTGCCTATTATTTTGGTCATGATTTCCAAAATAACTGTCTTGATACAAAGAAACAGGAAGGCTCAGTCAACTATTTTCTCCCACCTCTTAAGGTTAATTTATATTTGATGACTCATAAGGATTGGTCATATATCCCCAAATATTGCAAAGGCTAAAAGATGAAGATATTTTATAAGCCTATAAATCTGTTGAGCTCGATATTAGACAAAACAGTGTTGTTCTTTCCAGATGGTTAATTTGCATGGCTGCCTTAACACTTGGCTTTTCCATAAACATTTGCTTATTGTAAAGACCGTCATAAGAAATATGTTACTCAAATTGTGAGAGAAAAAAGAATACCCTGCAAAAATCTGGCTGTGAGATTTGTGTCTTGCTATTCATGTTTCTAAAATGAAGGAGAAAAGAGGTTTAAAGGATTTGGGGCTTTGAAAAGGCCATAGCTGCTTCTGCAGCCCCCAGTGAATTATTCTCCTGGATTAACCAACTGTTAAAGTTTCAGATAGGGACCTTTCAATATGAAGTCTTACTAGAAAAGTAACAATTAGGTAGAGTTCTCAATATTATAATTTCATAGTTATTGTATATCATAAAACACTTTTCAAAGGTTTTATAAGAAAGCATTAAATGACAAATTGCAGCAATATGTTAATGTATTGATAGGATGTAGAAATATTTTACTGTATCAATATGTAACTATTTTTTTAAGAGAGAGAGAAAGAGAGAGAGTGTGACTGGAGGAGGGTCAGAGGGAGAGGGAGAGAAAGAGCCCCGGGTAGTCTCCATGCTGACATGGATCTTGAGCCAAAATCTAGAGCTGGGCATTCAACCACTGAGCCACTTAGGCATCCATGTAACTAATATTTCTTTTAATTTCCCATCAAGCAGAGATTCACAATCCTTGCCTTCAGTCTAAACACTGCTAATAATGTTTTCTATTTGTGTTGGGCATTCCTGATAATTATTTCAGTGCATTGTCATAAGTCCCCTTATAAGTGTAGAAGTGGACTTTATAAAATAACTCAGATCATTGTCTGGGGTAGAAATGAAGAAATATCTGGACTGGGTCATTTTCCTTCCCTCATTCTGAAGTCTTCCTTCTACATTGTGCTGAATCTGTAACATATTTTATAGCTATCACCTAGACAACTAAAGGGGGAAAAATCCAAGACGGAACAGAATAAAAGATTAGACATTAGGAAATTACGGAGATTCCCAAATAAAGGCATTTGGGAAAGGGGAGCTTGTCAACTGCAATAATGTCATTATTCAGACTGAAGTCAGAGAGAGGTAGAGAAGTTTAGAAAACTTTGACTATATTTTCACTTTATGTTTGAAGAAATTTATTTGCACTTCTCTGATGATAAGTGATGTTGAGAATCTTTACATGTGCCTATTGGCCATCTATATGTCTTTTTTGGGAAAATGTCCATTCAGGTTCCCATCCATTTTTTAATTGGATTGCTTGGTGTGTGTGTGCGTGTGCGTGTGTGTGTTGAGTTGTATAAGATTTTTAATATTTTGGATATTAACCTCTTATTGGATATTTCATTTGCAAACACATTCTCCCATTTAGTTGGTTGCCTCTTTGTTTTGTCGATGGTTCCTTTCACTGTGCAAAAGTTTTTCATTTTGGTGCAGTACCAAGTATATTTTTGCTTTTGCTTCCCTTGCCTCAGGACACCTATCTAGAAAAATGTTGCTACTGCCTATGTTTTATTCTCAGGGTTTTTATGATTTCAGGTCTCACATTTCAGTCTTTAAGCCTTTTTGAATTTATTTTGTATATGGTGTAAAAATATGGCCCAGTTTCATGCTTTTGCGTGTAGCTGTCCATTTTTCCCAGCACCACTTGTTGAAGAGATTGTCTTTTTCCCATTGTATATTCTTGACAACTTTGTTGTAGTTTAATTGACTATATGTGTATTTATTTCTGGGTTCTCTATTCTGTTCCATTGATCTAGGTGTCTATTTTTGTGCTGGTACCATACTGTTTTGATTGCTGCAGCTTTATAGTACATCCTGAAATCTGGGATTGTGAAACCTTCAGCTTTATTCATTTTTTTTCTGAAGACTGCTTTGGCCATTCAAGGTCTTCTATGGTTTCTAGAAACTTTAATGTTATTTTTTCTAGTTCGATGAAAAATGCTGTAGGTATTTTGAGAGGGATTGCATCAAATCTATAGATTGATTTGGGTAATATGGATATTTTAACAATACCAGTTCTCCCAGTCCATGAGCATGGAATATCTTTGCATTTATTTGTGTGGTCTTCAATTTCTTTTATCAATGTTTTATAGTTTTCAGAGTTACAGGTATTTTACTTCTTTAGTTAAGTTTGGTCCTATATTATTCTTTTTGGTGCAATTGTAAATGTGATTGCTTTCTTCCTTCTCTTTTGCTGCTTCATTATTAGTGTATAAAAATGCAACAGATTTCTGTGTATTAATTTTGTATCCTGCAACTTTACTGAATTCATTTATCAATTCTAATAGTTTCTTTTTGGTGGAGTCTTTAGGGTTTTCTATATATATTATTACCTTATCTGCAGATAGTGAGATTTAATTCTTCCCTACCAATCTGGATGTCTTTTAGCTCTTTTCTCTGTATGATTGGTATAGCTAGGACCTCCAGGACTATGTTGTGTAAAAGTGTTGAGTAAAAATACTTCTCTTGTTCCTGATCTCAGAGGGAAAGCTCTCAATTTTTTATCATTGAGTATTGTAAACTGCAGGTTTTTCACATATGGCTCTTATTATGTTGACTTGCGTTCCCTCTAAACCTACCTTGTTGAGAATTTTTAACAGAAATGGATGTTGTATTTTGTTCATTGCTTTTTATGCATCTATTGAGATGATCATACAGTTTTTATTCTTTCTCTTCTTGATGTAATAAATCACATTGATTGATTTGCAAATATTAAACCACCTTTGTATCCCTTAAATAAACCTTACTTGATCTTACTGAATGATTTTTTAATGTGTTGTTTAATTTGATTTGCTAATATTTTCTTGAGGATTTTTTGCATCTCTGTTCATCAGAGATATTGGCCTATAGTTTTATTTATTTATTTTTATAATGTCTTTGGTTTTGAATTCAGGGTAATGCTTTGTAGAATGATTTTGAATGTTTTTCTTCCTCTTATTTTTTTTTTAGTTAGAGAATAAGGACTAACTCTTCTTTAAATACTTGGTAGAATTTACCTGTGAAACCATCTGGTCTGAACATTTGTTTGTTAGGAGATGATGATGATGATGATGATGATGATGATGATTTATTAAATTTCATTGCAAGTAATCAGTTTGTCCAAATTCTCTATTTTTTAATTCAGTTTTGAAAGGTTGTATGTTTCTAAGAATTTACTCATTTCTTCTCACTAATCCAGTTTGTTGGCATATTAGTTTTTATAATATTCTTTAATAAGCCTTTTGTATATCCATAGTGTCAGGTGGTATTTCTCATCCTTCACTTATGTTATTATTTATATTTGTCTTCTCTCTTTTTTTCTTTTTATGAGTCTGGTTAAAGTTTTACCAATTCTGTTTATCTTTGTAAAGAAACAGATACTGTTTTCATTGATCTTTTCTATTGTATTTTTAGTCTCTCACATTTTTCTACTCTAATATTTATTATTTCCTTTCTTCTGGCTTTGGGCTTTGTTCTTTTTCTACCTCCTATAAGGTGTAAGGTTAGGTTGCTTATTTGAGATTTGCTTATTTCTTGGAGTAGGCCCATATTTATATAAACTTTCCTTTTAGAACTGCTTTTAACTTCAGCTCAAAGATTTTGGACCATAATATTTTCATTTTCCTTAGTCTCCATGTATTTTTTAATATCCTCTTTGATGTTATGCATGACCTATTTGTTCTTTAGTAGCATCTTATTTAGTCTTCATGTATGTATTCTTTACAGATTTTTTCTTGTAATTGGTATCTAGTTTTATAACATTATGGTCAGAAAAGAAGCTTCATATGATTTATCGAGACTTGTTTTGTGGCCTAACATCCTGGAGAATGTTCCATGTGCACTTCAAAGACTATGTATTCTGCTGCTTTGGAATAGAATGTTCTGTATATATCTGTTAGGTCCATCTGGTCTATTGGGTCATTCAAAACCATTGTTTCCTGGGGCATCTGGCTGGCTCAGTTGGAAGAGCATATGACTCCTAATCTAAGGGTCATGAGATTGAATCCCACATGGAGTGTAGAGATTACTTAAATAAATAAAAAACTTAAAACAAATATTGTCTCTTTGTTGATTTCCTCTGTGTATGATCTTTATACATTGATGTAGGTTGGTTGTCAAGTCATCTACCATAATTGTATTGTTGACAATTTTTCCCTTTATATCTGTTGATATTCACTGTATGTTTCCATGTTAAGTGCGCAGATATTTACAGTTGTTATAACTCTATTTGGATTGTTCCCTTTATCATTACATGTGCCTTCCTTTGTCTCTTGCTACAGTCTTTTTTTTTAATGTTTATTTATTTTTGAGAGAGAAAGGGAGACAGAGCATGAGTGAGGGAGGGGCACAGAGATAGGGAGACACAGAATCTGAAACAGGCTCCAGGCTCTGAGCTGTCAGCACAGAGCCCGATGCCGGGCTCACACCCATGAGCAACGAGATCATGACCTGAGCTGAAGTCGGACACTTAACCAACTGAGCCACCTAGACACTCCATACAGTCTTTGTTTTTAAATCTACTTTGTCTAATATAAGTATTGCTACCCCAGATTTTTTTTCACTTCCAGTTGCATGGTAAATATTTTCCCATTCATTTACTTTCAATCTGCATGTGTCTTGAGATTTGAAGTGAGTTTCCTGTAGATAGCATATATATGGGTTTCGTTTTTTAATCCTTTCAGTCACCTTATATGTATGTGTGTGTTTTTTTCTTGAAGCATTAGCCCATATTGGGGAACATGGGTGGTTCAGTTGGATGAGCATCTGACTCTTAACTTCAGCTTAGGTCATGATCTCAAGGTCACGGAATTGAACCCTACCTTGGGCTCCACAGAGAGCATGGAGTCTGCTTATGATTCTCTGTCTCTCTCCCTCTCTCCCTTTGCCCCTCTCCCCTGCTTGTGCTCTCTAAATAAATAAGTAAATAAGTAAATAATTATTGATATGTATGTACCAATTGCCATTTTGTTAATTGTTTTTTGGTTATATTTGTAGTTCTTTTTTACTCTTTTCTTCTCTTGCTCTTTCCTTGTGCCTTGATGGCTTTCTTTAATGTATGCATGGGTTCCTTTTTTTGTGTATTTATTACAGGTTTTTGATTTGTGGTTATCATTAGGTTCATATTAGAACATTTTATGTGTATAGCAGTCCATATTAAGTTATTGTCACTTAAGTTTAGCACATTCTAAAAGCACTAAATTTTACTCTGCTCCCCCCCCCACATTTTATACATATAATGTCCTGTTCTACATTCTTTCATTTTGTGCATCCCTTGACTGATATTTATACATATAATTAATTTTATGGCTTTTGTGTTATGACTTTCATACTGGTTTTATAAGTAATTAATCTAATTTGACCACATGGTTGCATTTACCAGTGAAATTTTTTTCTTTCATTATTTTCTCACTTATAGTTACGACTTTTTCACTCAAATAATGCCCTTTAACAATTCTTATAAGAGTGGTTTAGTAGTGATGAACTTTTTAAATTTTGGTTTGTCTGGGAAACTATCTCTCCTTCTATTATGATAGAGAATTCTTGGTTGCAACTTTTTTTTTCCTTTCAACACTTCGGATATATCATGCCAATCTCTTCTAGCCTATAAATCTTCTGCTGAAAAATCAGCTCATAGCCTTATAGAGATTTTCTTCTATGCCACAACTTTTTTTTTGCTCTTACTGCTTTTAACATTCTCTATCACTGCTTTTTGCCATTTAAATTATTATGTGTCTTGGTATGGTCCTCCAAGGGTACATTTTGTTCAGCACTCTCTGTGGTGCCTCAATCTGTTTATTTGTCTCCTTTACCCACATTAAGAAAGTTTTCAGCTATTAATTTTTCAAATAAGTTTCTGCCCCCTTCTCTCTTCTCTTTTTAGGATTCCTATAAGGCAAATGTTTTGATTGAGGCTATCACCGAGTTACCATAACCTATTCCCATTTTTTATTCGTTTTTTTTCTCTTCACCTTGGTTGCTTTATATGACCCTGTCTTCCAGATCACTGATTCATTCTTCATCCTCTAATCTGCTATTTATTTCCTCTAGTGTATTTTTTAATTTAAGGTGTTGAGTTCTTCAGTTCTGCTTCTTTTTTATATTTTCTATCTCTTTGTTGAGGGCCTCAGTGAGATCCTCAACTCTCTTGTCAAGTCCACTGAGTATATTTATGACCACTACTTTGAATTCTTTATCAGGCATATTGCTGATCTTTGTTTCATTTAACTCTTGTGCTGTCATTTTGTCTTGGTTTTTTATTTGGGTCATATTCCTTTGTCTCTTCATTTTGTCTGATTCTATGTTTGATTCTATTTGTTAGAAAAGTCAGCTACATCTTCTGTTCTAAAAGTACTGGCCTTATGAAAAAGAAATCCTATGGTACCCTGTTGTGCGATGCCTCTGGTCACAGAACCAGGCAGTCCATGGGTGTTTCCTGTGTGAGCTGCCTGTGCCCTCCTGTTTGGCTAACTGGCATTTGCTTTCAGTCCAGTAAGCTGCAATTTACCTGCTGTGGGTGCACTGGGTAGATTTTGGTCCCTGAACTGGTAAGGGGTCTGTCTGAGGTTCCATGGGCTTGAAGGTAGGTAGTATGAGCAATCTGGTTAGTAGTGTGCACCTACTCTGTCTGCTACAGAAGCATGTGCCTCAAATGGCTATGTGTTTTCCCTGTAAGGCCTCCTGATAGGTTTTCATTGGTAGGCAGGGTTGATAATCAGACCAGATGTCTGCATCCCATCTGTTTTCCAGAGATGCAGGCTTACTAAATGGGAGGATACTCTTCCTGCACGGCCAGCTGAGAAACTAGGCAGCTGGGACTGATGGCGTGCTGGTGGATGTGGTTATCTCCCCTTTCCCCAGGGCAGGAGTCACTCTGGAGTGGTGCTGGTTCCAGCCTGGACTGCTTTCAATGTGTGTCAAAGTCCAAGCTGCTTTAGAGGATATCTGCTGAGACCGGCAGGTTGATGAGGTAGATCCACAGGGGAAACATGGGGGACAGGGCACTCAGTGCTGGAAAAATAGGTGGAAAGTGTTCCTGCTGGTTCACACAAATCCCATATCTAGACTGAGAGGAAAGAAAAAGAAATGGTGCCTGTTAGCACTTTTGTTTTTGAAGAAGTCTCCTGAGTTCTCTGCCCCTCAAATCACTTTCTGAGATTAGTAAATAACTTTCCTTCATGTATAACTCAAGTGCTTTTCAAACTGCTGCTTTTGTGCTATGTCTCAGTTGAATTATGCTGCTTCTTTAAGACTGTTTCCTATTGTCCCCCACCTTCCCAGGAGCTAAGCCTGCTGATTTTTAAAGTGTCCAGAGTTAATATCCACTAATTTTTAAAGCTCATGAATTTTAGCCCCACTGGTTTTCAAAATCTCATGTGGTGAGCAGTCGTCCCAATAACGTGATCCTCAGGCTTCTCCATGCTTGTGATGTCTCATTTGTGATTAGTCTCATCAGCGATTTGGTTCCCAACTGCGTACCTGCCTCTCCTACCCTTTAAAAAATTTTTTTAAGTTTGTTTATTTATTTTTCAGAGAGCGAGAGAAATTGTGAGTGGTGTAGGGGCAGAGAGAGAAGAGAATCCCAAGCAGGCTCTGCACTGTCAGCATGGAGCCTGACTCAGGGCTCAAACCCACAAACTGTGAGATCATGACCTGAGCCAAAATCAAAAGTTGGATGCTTAACTAGATGAGCCACCCATGCACCCCATTCCTAACCTGTTTAATGTGGCTTCCTGTGTATGATTAACTATGAAAGGTCTGTTCTGCTGATCCTCAGGTCATTTTCAGAGTGAGTTGAACAAATGTGGCTGTTACCTTGTGTATCCATGGGATGAGGTGAGCTCCGGGTCCTCTTACCCTGCCATCTTTTTGACACTTTCTAGAGGGTCAGTCTCCCAGAGGTAGACTATTGGTTGGTACTTGGCTCAGGAAAATTTTCATTGTGATAATTGGGGTATTTTTCTCAGTCCTCCTATAGTATCTTCATGCTTCCTCATATCTTGTGCACCTGAGTCCTAGAGTAAACTTTGCTCAGCCTTCCTTGTCTTTTCCCTTTGGTGAGTTTAAGCATAAGAGTTTCCTGCTCTGTCTTCAGTGATAGCAGCACCCTGCATTGTATCCTCAGAAAATCCCAGGTACAAGGAGGTTCCTGACCTTTACACAGTGGAAAGTTATTTGCTTATGTATATCCCCAAGTGAGAGGAGGAGGAAAGAGAAGAAAAGAAGGCTTGTTGTCATTCCCTCTGCAATAATCTTTTTTTTCCCCTTTAACTTCATATCAGAGAAATGTCCAGGGCATAAACAAATAAGCTTATAACTTAATAACAAGTAACTTAATAACTTAATAAACTTAATAAACAAATAACTTAATAAACAAATAAGCTTTGGTATATCACCCAACATCACCTAAGTCTGCATACCTTTGTCACTAGGCATGTCACTTCATTGTCTTTTCTGTCCCTGAGCTTTAAAAGTATCTGATTGCATACATTACAGATTTTACATTTAGTAGTGTGGAATCTTTTGCAACATTCTACATTCTAACTGAAAGTGGAGTTTGGACACAAGTACATTTTGGAGTACAGTTTTTTACTATTTATCCTAAGGCCAAAGATTATAAAGTATTTCAACAAATTTTGAATTCTAGTTAGTATGTGTATATATTCTCTCTCCATCTCCCCCCTTGCTCTCTCTCCAGTGGAATAACAACTTGTAAGTGTAGAAGAAATGATGTAGTTAGAAAATCCCATTTTGGCAATCAAGACACTAATTTATTCAGAAAATGATCCTAAATTAATGCTCAAACTAACAGTGAAAATTTGATGAGAAACAAGATACAGCCTGAAAGTATCTCCGCAAGAAATGCTTATAAATTACAAAAGCAAAAATAGGAATAGCTGGCAGACACCACCTGAACCATGTGATTAAAGTTGCCATAAACAGGATTAAGACAAGATATCGCCTTCTGACAATATACACAGAAAAGGACATAACACTACTTCTGTGATAATTCTGCCAAATATGAGTCACCTGGTTCTGATCACAAGGAAATATTAAACAAATCCAATAATTGGACATTCTGCAAAATAACTGGCTGTGTTTTCAAAATGTCAAAGATGCAAAAGACAAAAAATCATTTTGAAGAACTAGAATGGAGTCTAAAGGGGATGCCAGTAATTGAATCACAGATCCTGGACCACAGTAACTTTTCTCCTGTTTGCTTTATTTAGATGTTATTAGGATACCTAGGTTTAATCTCAATAAAATCTGTGGTTTAGATGGTAGTATATCAATAATTTTATGATTTTTATCATGGGATAATGGTTATAGAAGAGAGTGTAGAAACCTCTCCTATTTTCTTAGGAAATATATAATAATTATTGGGGTAATAAAGTGTCCTATCTGCAAATTATCCTCCAGTGATTCATGGAAAAATACTCAATTAGACATATGGAAAGATAAATAGAATGTATGGAAAAATTTTAATAGATGGGTAATGTAGTTGAAGGTCATAAACAGTTTCATAGCCTTTTCTAGAAACTTTTCCATAAGTTTGAAATTACTTTGGAAAGATGTAAATTTCTAATACTGGAAAGTAGTAGATCTCATTAAAAAATTATGCTTTATGTTTTCTTTTGCTTTTCTTTTATGTCTTCCCACCCCTCTCCCAGTTTTCTTGAGATAAAATTGATGCATAACGTTTTTAAGTTGAAGGTGTACTAAGTGTTAATTTAGTACATTTCTATATTGTAAAATGATTACCAGAATAACATTAACACCTGCCTCCCATCATAAAGTTATCATTTCTTTTTGTAGGGAGGACATTTAAAATTATACTTCCTTTTTTCGTTTAAAATTATTTAAAGTATTTGAAACTTTTTAAAAAGTGATTTAAATTCCATTTAGTTAACATACAGTGTAATATTTTTTTCAGGTGTCCAATGCAGTCATTCTGTACATCTATAAAACACCCAGTGCTCCTCATAACAAGTGTACTCCTTAATCCCCATCACTTATTTAACCCATCACCCCACCCACCTCTCCTCCAGTAACCATCAACTTGTTCTCTTGTTTCTTATTTTTTTTCCTCTTCTTTTTCCCCATGCTCATTTGTTTTGTTTCTTAAATTCCACCTTTAAGTGAAACCATATGGTATTTATCTTTTTCTGACTGATTACACTTAGCATAATATTCTCTAGCTCCATTCACATTGTTGCAAATGGCAAGATTTTCATTCTTTTTATGGTTGAGTAACACACACACACACACACACATATACATACATATACATTCCACATCTTCTTTATCCGTTTGTTGGTCAATGGACGTTCAGGCTATTGTTGATAATGCTGCTATAAACATTGGGGTGCATGTATCCCTTCAAAGTAGTATTGTATCCTTTGAATAAATCTCTAGTAGTGCAATTCTGGATCCTAGGAAAGTTCTATTTTTAACTTTTTGAGAAACCTCCATACTGTTTTCCACAGTAGCTGTGCCAGTTTGCATTCCCACCAACAGTGTAAGAGGGTTCCTCCTTCTCTGCATCCTCACCAATACCTGTTGTTTCTTGTTTTTTTTTTATTTTAGCCATTCTGACAGGTGTGAAGTGATAACTCATTTTAGTTTTGATTTGCATTTCCCTGATGATGAGAGATGTTCAGCATCTTTTCATGTGTAAGGTCACACTTTCTTAGCAATATTCAAGTATATAATATAGTATTATTAACTGTAATTACTGTGGTGAACATTAGATCTCCAGAAGTTATTCATCTTATAGCTGGGTGTTTGTACCCTCTGACTGACCTCAGTCCCTGGCAACCATCATTATAGTCCTTTTTTCTGTAAGTTTGGCTTTTTTTTTTTAGATTCAGTATGTAAGTGATACCATGCCATATTTCTTTCTCTGTCTGGCTTATTTCACTTAGTATGATGTCCTCAAATCCATCCATTTTGCCACAAGTGGTAGGACTTCCTTCTTCTTCATGCCTGAAAAACATTCCATTGTGTATATGTGTGTGTATGTATGTATGTGTAGGTATCACATCTTATTTACACATTCATACATTGACACACACAGGTTTCCATATCTTGGCTAGTATAAATAATGCTGCGATAAACATAAGTGTGCAGAGATCTCTGAGATACTGATTTTGTTTCCTTTGGATACCTACCCAGAAGTAAGATTGTTAGATCATATGGTAGTTCTATTTTTATTTTTTGAGGAACTCCATACTATCTTCCATAGAAGCTATACCAATTTTCATTCTACTATCCATGCAGAAGGGTTCCCTTTTCTTCATCCCTCACCAACACTTGTTATCTCTAGTCTTTTTGATAAGAAAGTCTAACAGATGTGAGGTGATAACGCATTGTGGTTTTGATTAGATTTCCCTGATAATGAGTGATGTTGAGCATCTTTTTCTTCTGCCTGTTGACAATTTGCAGTTTTTCTTCAGAGAAATGTCTATTTAGTTCCTCTGCCCACCTTTAACAAGTTATTAGATTTCTTTGCTATTAAGGTGTATGAGTTTTTATATCTTAGATATTAACCTTTTTTTCAAATACATGATTTGCTGATATATTCCATTCTATAATATACCTTTCCATTTTGTTGATTGTTCTTTTGCTGTGCTGAAGTTGCTGTTTTTTGTGTTTTTTTTTAATAGAAAGGGTGAGCCAGGGAGATGGGCAGAGGGAGAGAGACAAAGAATCCCAAGATTTCAGTGCTATATTGAATAGGAGTGGTAATGGTGAGTACCCTGGTCTTTTCTGATCTTAGAGGAAAAACTTTTGACCTTTCACCATTAAGTATGATGTTGGCTGTGGGGTTATTGTACATGGTCTTTATTTTGATAAGGTATATTTCTTATATAAACAACTTACTGAATGTTTTTATCATGAAAGGATATATTTTATCAAATGCTTTTTTGATATGATCATAGGATTTTTAGCTCTCTATTTATGTGGTGTTATCACATTTATTGATTTGTGTGTGTTGAACTATCCTTCTCTTCCAGGCATCAATCCCACTTGATCATGGTGAATTACATTTTAATGGGCTGCTGAATTTGACTTACTAATATTTTATTGAGAATTTTCTTCAATATTTAGTGATACTGGTCTGTATTTTTTTTCTTATAGTTTCTTTATCTGGTTTTGGTATCAGGGTAATGCTAGCCATGTAAAATTGAGAATGTTGATTTTTCTTACATTTTTGGGAAGATTTTGAAAACGATTGGCTAGGTTATTTTTTTAGTTTCATAGAACCCATCAATGAAACAATCTGTGGCTTTTCCATGTTGGGTGGTTTTGACGACTAATTCAATCTTACTAGTATTTCATCTATTCAGATTTTCCATTTCTTTATGATTCAGTCTTAATAGGTTTTGTTTCTAGGAATACTCTCTTCTAGGTTATCCACTTTGTTAGCATATATATGTTCATTGCAGTCTATCTCAGGACCCTTTGTATTTCAGTATTATCAGTTGTAATGCCTCCTCTTTCATTTATAATTTTGAGTCTTCTTTTTTTTTCCTTAGTCCAGCTAAAGTTTTGTTACTTTTGTTAATTTTTTTTTCAAAAACCAGCTCTTAGTTTTATCAATCCTTTCTTTTATTTTCTTATTATTTTTTCTGGATTCCATTTTACTTATTTCTGCTCTTAACTCTATTTCCTTCCCTCTAAGTTTGGGCTTAGTTTCCTCTTTATTTTCTAGTTCATTGAGGTATAAAGTGAGGTTTTTTATTTGAGATCTTTCTGGTTTCTTAATGTGTAAGTGCTTAGAAACTCCCCTATAGAACTTCTTATGCCGCATCCCAGAAGTTTTGATATGTTTTGCTTCCATTTTCATCTGTTTAAAGATATTTCTTGATACCCCTTTTGATTTCATGTTTGATCCATTGATTATCTGTTTAATCTCCACACACTTGTAAGTTATTCAGGTTTCCTCCTATTATTGGCTGCTAGTTTCCTATCACTGTGGGCAGAAAAAATATTTCGATTTATTTCAGTCTTTTCACATTTGCCAAGGTGTTTTGTGACCTAGCATGTGATCTATCTTATGCAATGCCCTGTGTGCCCTTAAGGAAAATGTGCATGCTACTACTATTGGATGAAATATTCTATACTTGTCTGTTAGGTCCATTTGGACCAATGAGTGGTTCAAGTCTAGTGTTTCTTTGTTGATTTTTTGTGTGATCTGTCCATTGTTGAAAGTGGGCTACTGAAGTTCTCTGCTATTATTGTTAATTCTCCTTTCAGATCTGTTAGAATTTGTTTAATGAATTCAGATGCTCCAGTGTTGGGTACATATATAATTGTTATATGTTGTCATGAAATGACTCCTATTTCATTATGCAATGGTTTGTTTTCTCTTATCAATGTTTTTGGCCTAAAGTCAATTGGATGAAAGTATCATTTCTTCCACTTTGTTTTGATCTTCACTTGGATGGAATATCTTTTTGCATTCCTTCACTTTTAACCTATATATGTCCTGAAGCTGGAGTTTTTTTTTTCAATACATCCAGCCACTCTATATCTTTTATTGCAGAATGCAATCCATTTAGAGTATTTTTAACATTTAAATATTTACTGAAGCCACCTTATTGTTTTCTGGCTGTTTTGTGGTTCATTCCTTCCTACCCTTCATTGCCTTCTATGTATGTGATGATTTTCCACAGTGTGTGCTTGTCTTTATCTTTTGTGTACGTATTGTATATTTCTCTGTGTAGCTCCCAAGAGGTTTACACAAAAAAGTCATGTTTTATATATATAATATATAATCACATATATCCATTTTATACAGATAATTTAATTTTTATTGCATTTAAATTCAATTTTTTTAATGTTTATTTTTCAGAGAGTGAGAGACAGAGCAGAGTGAGAGCAGGGGAAGGTCGGGGGGGGGGGGGGGTGGGCACAGAATCCGAAGCAGCTCCAGGCTCTGCACTGTCATCACAGAGCCTGATGCAGGGTGAAACTCACTAGTCGTGAGATCATAACCTGTGTCAAAGTTGGATGCTTAACTGACTGAGCCACCCAGGCACCCAATTGCATTTAAAATTTTAGTTTAAGTTTATTGTTATTTTACCTCTTTTATATTTTTGATGTCACCATTTACATAGTTTTTACTGTGTATCTGTTAACAAATTGTTTAAGCTATGGCTATTTTTAATAATTTTGACCTTTTAGCTTTTGTTCTAGAGTTAAGTAGCACATCATTGTATTACAGTTAAAGGATTCTGAATCTGACTGCATGATTAACATTATCAGTGTTGCATATCTACATATGTTTTTATGGTACTAATTGTGATACTTTGCCTCATCTTGAATAACTTCTCTTACCATTTTTAAGACAGTTTATTTATTTATTTTTTTAATATATGAAATTTATTGACAAATTGGTTTCCATACAACACCCAGTGCTCATCCCAAAAGGTGCCCTCCTCAATACCCATCACCCACCCTCCCCTCCCTCCCACCCCCCATCAACCCTCAGTTTGTTCTCAGTTTTTAACAGTCTCTTACGCTTTGGCTCTCTCCCACTCTAACCTCTCTTTTTTTTATTCCTTCCCCTCCCCCATGGGTTCCTGTTAAGTTTCTCAGGATCCACATAAGAGTGAAACCATATGGTATCTGTCTTTCTCTGTATGGCTTATTTCACTTAGCATCACACTCTCCAGTTCCATCCACGTTGCTACAAAAGGCCATATTTCATTTTTGCTCATTGCCACGTAGTATTCCATTGTGTATATAAACCACAATTTCTTTATCCATTCATCAGTTGATGGACATTTAGGCTCTTTCCATAAGTTGGCTATTGTTGAGAGTGCTGCTATGAACATTGGGGTACAAGTGGCCCTATGCATCAGTACTCCTGTATCCCTTGGATAAATTCCTAGCAGTGCTATTGCTGGGTCATAGGGTAGGTCTATTTTTAATTTTCTGAGGAACCTCCACACTGCTTTCCAGAGCGGCTACACCAATTTGCATTCCCACCAACAGTGCAAGAGGGTTCCCGTTTCTCCACATCCTCTCCAGCATCTATAGTCTCCTGATTTGTTCATTTTGGCCACTGTGACTGGCGTGAGGTGATACCTGAGTGTGGTTTTGATTTGTATTTCCCTGATAAGGAGAGACGCTGAACATCTTTTCATGTGCCTGTTGGCCATCCGGATGTCTTCTTTAGAGAAGTGTCTATTCATGTTTTCTGCCCATTTCTTCACTGGGTTATTTGTTTTTCGGGTGTGGTGTTTGGTGAGCTCTTTATAGATTTTGGAGACTAGCCCTTTGTCCGATATGTCATTTGCAAATATCTTTTCCCATTCCGTCGGTTGCCTTTTAGTTTTATTGGTTGTTTCCTTTGCTGTGCAGAAGCTTTTTATCTTCATAAGGTCCCAGTAATTCACTTTTGCTTTTAATTCCCTTGCCTTTGGGGATGTGTCGAGTAAGAGATTGCTACGGCTGAGGTCAGAGAGGTCTTTTCCTGCTTTCTCCTCTAAGGTTTTGATGGTTTCCTGTCTCACATTTAGGTCCTTTATCCATTTTGAGTTTATTTTTGTGAAAGGTGTGAGAAAGTGGTCTAGTTTCAACCTTCTGCATGTTGCTGTCCAGTTCTCCCAGCACCATTTGTGAAAGAGGCTGTCTTTTTTCCATTGGATGTTCTTTCCTGCTTTGTCAAAGATGAGTTGGCCATATGTTTGTGGGTCTAGTTCTGGGGTTTCTATTCTATTCCATTGGTCCATGTGTCTGTTTTTGTGCCAATACCATGCTGTCTTGATGATGACAGCTTTGTAGTAGAGGCGAAAGTCTGGGATTGTGATGCCTCCTGCTTTGGTCTTCTTCTTCAAAATTCCTTTGGCTATTCAGGGCCTTTTGTGGTTCCATACGAATTTTAGGATTGCTTGTTCTAGTTTCGAGAAGAATGCTGGTGCAATTTTGATTGGGATTGCATTGAATGTGTAGATAGCTTTGGGTAGTATTGACATTTTGACAATATTTATTTTTCCAATCCAGAGCAGGGAATGTCTTTCCATTTCTTTAAGTCTTCTTCAATTACCTTCATAAGGTTTCTATAGTTTTCAGCATACAGATCCTTTACATCTTTGGTTAGATTTATTCCTAGGTATTTTATGCTTCTTGGTGCAATTGTGAATGGGATCAGTTTCTTTATTTGTCTTTCTGTTGCTTCATTGTTAGTGTATAAGAATGCAACTGATTTCTGTACATTGATTTTGTATCCTGCAACTTTGCTGAATTCCTGTATCAGTTCTAGCAGACTTTTGGTGGAGTCTATCGGATTTTCCATGTATAATATCATGTCATCTGCAAAAAGCGAAAGCTTGACTTCATCTTTGCCAATTTTGATGCCTTTGATTTCCTTTTGTTGTCTGATTGCTGATGTTAGAATTCCCAGCACTATGTTAAACAACAGCGGTGAGAGTGGGCATCCCTGTGATGTTCCTGATCTCAGGGAAAAAGCTCTCAGTTTTTCCCCGTTGAGGATGATGTTAGCTGTGGGCTTTTCATAAATGGCTTTTATGATCTTTAAGTATGTTCCTTCTATCCCGACTTTCGCAAGGGTTTTTATTAAGAAAGGGTGCTGGATTTTGTTAAAGGCCTTTTCTGCATCGATTGACAGGATCATATGGTTCTTCTCTTTTTTTTTTTGTTAATGTGATGTATAACGTTGATTAATTTGCGAATGTGGAACCAGCCCTGCATCCCAGGAATGAATCCCACTTGATCATGGTGAATAATTCTTTTTATATGCTGTTGAATTCGATTTGCTAGTATCTTATTGAGAATTTTTGCATCCATATTCATCAGGGATATTGGCCTGTAGTTCTCTTTTTTTACTGGGTCTCTGTCTGGTTTAGGAATCAAGGTAATACTGGCTTCATAGAATGAGTCTGGAAGTTTTCCTTCCCTTTCTATTTCTTGGAATAGCTTGAGAAGGATAGGTATCATCTCTGCTTTAAACGTCTGGTAGAACTCCCCTGGGAAGCCATCTGGTCCTGGACTCTTATTTGTTGGGAGATTTTTGATAACCGATTCAATTTCTTCGCTGGTTATGGGTCTGTTCAAGCTTTCTATTTCCTCCTGATTGAGTTTTGGAAGAGTGTGGGTGTTCAGGAATTTGTCCATTTCTTCCAGGTTGTCCAATTTGTTGGCATATAATTTTTCATAGTATTCCCTGATAATTGTTTGTATCTCTGAGGGATTGGTTGTAATCATCCCATTTTCATTCATGATTTTATCTATTTGGGTCATCTCCCTTTTCTTTTTGAGAAGCCTGGCTAGAGGTTTGTCAATTTTGTTCATTTTTTCAAAAAACCAACTCTTGGTTTCGTTGATCTGCTCTACAGTTTTTTTAGATTCTATATTGTTTATTTCTGCTCCGATCTTTATTATTTGTCTTCTTCTGCTGGGTTTAGGCTGCCTTTGCTGTTCTGCTTCTAGTTCCTTTAGGTGTGCTGTTAGATTTTGTATTTGGGATTTTTCTTGTTTCTTGAGATAGGCCTGGATGGCAATGTATTTTCCTCTCAGGACTGCCTTTTCTGCGTCCCAAAGCGTTTGGATTGTTGTATTTTCATTTTCGTTTGTTTCCATATATTTTTTAATTTCTTCTCTAATTGCCTGGTTGACCCACTCATTCGTTAGTAGGGTGTTCTTTAACCTCCATGCTTTTGGAGGTTTTCCAGACTTTTTTCTGTGGTTGATTTCAAGCTTCATAGCATTGTGGTCTGAAAGTATGCATGGTATAATTTCAATTCTTGTAAACTTATGAAGGGCTGTTTTGTGACCCAGTATATGATCTATCTTGGAGAATGTTCCATGTGCACCTGAGAAGAAAGTATATTCTGTTGCTTTGGGATGCAGAGTTCTAAATATATCTGTCAAGTCCATCTGATCCAATGTCTCATTCAGGGCCCTTGTTTCTTTATTGACCGTGTGTCTAGATGATCTATCCATTTCTGTAAGTGGGGTGTTAAAGTCCCCTGCAATTACCACATTCTTATCAATAAGGTTGCTTATGTTTATGAGTAATTGTTTTATATATTTGGGGGCTCCGGTATTCGGCGCATAGACATTTATAATTGTTAGCTCTTCCTGATGGATAGACCCTGTAACTATTATATAATGCCCTTCTTCATCTCTTGTTACAGCCTTTAATTTAAAGTCTAGTTTGTCTGATATAAGTATGGCTACTCCAGCTTTCTTTTGGCTTCCAGTCGCATGATAAATAGTTCTCCATCCCCTCACTCTCAATCTAAAGGTGTCCTCAGGTCTAAAATGAGTCTCTTGTAGACAGCAAATAGATGGGTCTTGTTTTTTTTATCGATTCTGATACCCTATGTCTTTTGGTTGGCGCATTTAATCCATTTACATTCAGTGTTATTATAGAAAGATACGGGTTTAGAGTCATTGTGATGTCTGTATGTTTTATGCTTGTAGTGATGCCTCTGGTACTTTGTCTCACAGGGTCCCCCTTAGGATCTCTTGTAGGGCTGGTTTAGTGGTGACAAATTCCTTCAGTTTTTGTTTGTTTGGGAAGACCTTTATCTCTCCTTCTATTCTAAATGACAGACTTGCTGGATAAAGGATTCTCGGCTGCATATTTTTTCTGTCTAGCACCCTGAAAATCTTGTGCCAATTCTTTCTGGCCTGCCAAGTTTCAAAAGAGAGATCAGTCACGAGTCTTATAGGTCTCCCTTTATATTTGAGGGCACGTTTACCCCTTGCTGCTTTCAGAATTTTCTCTTTATCCTTGTTTTGCCAGTTTCACTATGATATGTCATGCAGAAGATCGATTCAAGTTACATCTGAAGGGAGTTCTCTGTGCCTCTTGGATTTCAAAGCCTTTTTCCTTCCCCAGTTCAGGGAAGTTCTCAGCTATTATTTCTTCAAGTACCCCTTCAGCACCTTTCCCTCTCTCTTCCTCTTCTGGGATACCAATTATGTGTATATTATTTCTTTTCAGAGTGTCACTTAGTTCTCTAATTTTCCCCTCATACTCCTGGATTTTTTTATCTCTCTTTTTCTCAGCTTCCTCTTTTTCCATAACTTTATCTTCTAGGTCACCTATTCTCTCCTCTGCCTCTTCCATCCGCGCCGTGGTGGTTTCCATTTTGTTTTGCATTTCATTTAAAGCGTTTTTCAGCTCCTCGTGACTGTTCCTTAGTCCCTTGATCTCTGTAGCAAGAGATTCTCTGCTGTCCTGTATACTGTTTTCAAGCCCAGCGATTAATTTTATGACTATTATTCTAAATTCACTTTCTGTTATATTATTTAAATCCTTTTTGATCAGCTCATTAGCTGTTGTTATTTCCTGGAGATTCTTCTGAGGGGAATTCTTCCACTTGGTCATTTTGGATAATGCCTGGTGTGGTGAGGACCTACAGGGCACTTCTCCTGTGCTGTGGTGTATAACTGGAGTTGGTGGGTGGGGCCGCAGTCAGACCTGATGTCTGCCCCCAGCCCACCGCTGTGGCCACAGTCAGAGTGGTGTGTGCCTTCTCTTCCTCTCTCCTAGGGGCGGGATTCACTGTGGTGTGGCGTGGCCCGTCTGGGCTACTTGCACATTGCCAGGCTTGTGATGCTGGGGATCTGGCATATTAGCTGGGGTGGGTAGGCAAGGTGCACGGTGGCAGGGGGGGCGGGCTTAGCTCGCTTCCTAGGTGATCCACTTCAGGAGGGGCCCTGTGGCAGCGGGAGGGAGTCAGATCTGCTGCCGGAGGTTTGGCTCTGCAGAAGCACAGAGTTGGGTGTTTGCGCGGAGCGAGCAAGTTCCGTGGCAGGAACTGGTTCCCTTTGGGATTTTGGCTGGGGGATGGGCGGGGGAGATGGCGCTGGTGAGCGCCTTTGTTCCCCGCCAAACTGAGCTCTGTAGTCCGGGGGCTCAGCAGCTCTCCCTCCCTTTGTCCTCCAGCCTTCCCGCTTTCTGAGCAGAGCTGCCAACTTATGACCTCCCAGAAGCTAAGTCGCGCTTGCTGTCGGAACACAGTCCGCCCGGCCCCTCAGCTTTTGCAAGCCAGACTCAGGGACTCTGTTTGGCCGGTGAGCCGCCCCTCCGCCCCAGCTCCCTCCTGCCAGTCCGTGGAGCGTGCACCGCCTCGCCACCCTTCCTACCCTCTTCCGTGGGCCTCTCGTCTGCGCTTGGGTCTGGCGACTCCATTCTGCTAATCCTCTGGTGGTTTTCTGGGTTATTTAGGCAGGTGTAGATGGAATCTAAGTGATCAGCAGGACGCGCGGTGAGCCCAGCGTCCTCCTAGGCCGCCATCTTCCAAGAGAGCTCCAAGACAGTTTAATAACAAAGGATTCCTTCAGCTTTTTTTTAATGTTAATTTTCAGAGGGAGAGAGAATGAGAGCAGAAGAGGGGCAGAGATAGAGGGAGACACAGTATCCAAAGCAGGCTCCAGGCTCTTTGCTGTCAGCACAGAGCCTGACGCAGGGCTTGAACCCACAAACCAGGAGATCATGACCTCAGCCGAAGTCAGACACTTAACCGAGTCACCCAGGCGCCCCTATTTAATTCTGAAGGACAACTTTGGGCAAAATATTTTTGATTGGCAGTTTCTTTCTTTAGCTCTTTGAATATATCACCCCATTTCTTTCCTGGTCTCTGTTGAGAAATCTGATAAATTCACTGGGTTTTCTTTTTTTGATAATTTTTTTTTCTTGCTGCTTTTAAAAAGTTCTTCCTTTAATGTCAGACAGTTTTATTATTGTGTGTCTTGGAGAAGAGCATTTTGGATTCAAATTTTAAGGTGACCTATTAGTTTCATGAACTTCTTTTTCCAAAAATCCCCTTAGGTTTGAGAAGTTCTCAACCATTATTTCTTTAAATAAGTGTTCCACCTTTCTTTCTTTGTTCTCTTTCTGGGACTCCAGTAATACATATATTATTTCTTTTCATGATTCTTCTGCTTTTACAAAATTGCTGTTAAGTTCTCTATGGAATTCTTCAGTTCAGTCATTGCATTCTTCAGCTCCAATTTTTTTTAGATTTTTTGGGGTTTTTTTCCTCTTTATTTAACTTCTATTTTATTCTTGTATTTTTGATGTTAAATTGCTTGTATGCTTTGTAACAGTTTGAGCATCTGTATATCAGTTACTTTGAATTTTTTTATTTCCATTTCCATGGGGTCAGTTACTAGATGTTTACTATATTCCTTTTGGATATATGTTCCCCTGTTTCTATGTGGTTCCTGTAGCCTTGTGTAGATGTCTGCACATTTGAAGAATCAGTCACCTCTTCCAGATTTATGGGCTGATTTTGATAATGAAAGTCTTTCCCCTGAAGATGGGGGCATATTGTATCATGCTGTGACCCTGGGTCTGGTTGTAGAGTGTGCCAATGCAGGGGAAGTGTGATATCTCTTCAACTCAAGCAACTGGGTCCACAATATTGATAATTAAGTTTTCCTTGGCAAGGATTGTGGAGAATCTTCAAAGGTTTCAAGGGTTGATTAGTCTTAAGTGGTGCCTTCGAGTCCAGTAGCTAGAAACCAGGGCAGGGAGCAATGGTGTCCATGGCCCGTGGTATTCACACACTTAGCTGTGGAGGCTAGATGTAGGTGTCTATGTAGTGGCAGAGACCAGTTAGAGACAAACTCATGGAGATGTAGATCAGGGCAGGTAGCAAGGTCAGAACCAACTATGGGCTCACTGGAATCTGCGGAGGCCCCAGATGTTAGTGTGCTCTCCTATGGCTTCACACCCCATCCCTAGTTGTGTATTGTGCAGTGAAGTGCAGTCACAGGAGTCACACTGGGGAGTATGCAGGTGCACACATGGAGGGAGGGGCTAATTATATGTTGTCATGGTGTTGCCAACGACAGAATGGAGGGCCTGATCTGGGCCTGCAAGCAGTTGTGGGGGCCCACAATGCCAATGTGCTTTCCTAGTTATGTATACTCTCCCACTGGGCATGCACACTGCAATGGAGGCTAGTGATGAGGATCAGTCTGAGAATATACAGGTGCACAGTGGGAGGGTCAGGGAAGGACTGAAGTATCTGATTTTAGGAAACAAAAATACCTGTAAGCTAATAACTGCCAAGATATGAGGGGGATCTACAGTGATTGTACAGGCTGGTGACTTTGTCAGTGGTGGAAGCTGCTGAGTCTATATACAGAGCAGATCTTTGGGAACCACAGACATTCCCCCTGCCTATCTGGTAACAATTGTCTTTACTTTCTTGTTTGTTCCTAAAGAGATTTATATGCATTAGCTTTGCCAGTCTGGGTTTTATAAAACCAAAGCTGGACTTTTGTTTTGCATCATGCCTGAAGAGGCTGGTTTGTCACCCCACTCTTCCTTTCCTGGTGAGAACTCTTTCTAGCTGGTTAGACCCTCATTGTCAGAGAACAGTGACAACTTGGGGAATGTGATGATGCAGGCTAAACGAAGTCTTCTTTTACTTCTTGTATAATTATTCTCAGGTTTGTTTTCATTCCATGCTGTGGCTAAAATTTCCTAAATGTGTTTTCAAGGTCTTCTGGAGCTATTTTTATTTGTGGATAGCTGTCCAATCACTTCTCTTTATGGAGAGATGTGGAAGCTGGGTTCTCGTACCTTGCCATTTTTTTCTACAAATGAAAGTATTTTAATATTACCCTCTAGCAAAATAAAAGGAACTATGAATCAAACACAAATTTATTGCTGTTTCATGGAAGTTTTGCTTATTTGTTACACTCAGAACATAAAATTATTTTTCTATGAGATCCCTCCCCCAATTTCTTCTAATACTACTTTTACAATGAAGATAATTTCTGTAGAGAAAAAGTGGATCTACGTGATTTAGTTCTCATACAAGCTTTAGACCTAAGCTTGAGTGTTGTATAAAAGGTTCTTCATACAGTCAATGCATCCTGTAGGTATAATTCATTCATGGAGAACCAAACACCTGTGATTCCATATGTTCTCATTGATTGCACTAAGTTGGAACCTCATGGATGAATCTCTGTGTAATTAGATGAGCATGATAACTTCCCAGAAAGACAGGCTTTCCTGGGATACATTATTATCCAAATGCTTGTGAATTTAGAGGGAAGTAAGGATGGATGTCTAACTTGTCATACATGTGTACATCAAATTACTGAACTTGACACAAATAATTTCAGACATATTACAGATATAAATGAATGTTTAAAAGTGTGAACTGTTAATGTGTTTTGCTAAAATACTTATAAAACATTAATACAACAGATGGTGCAATATACCTGAATGAATCCTATGCCTACTTAAATGGGTGCATTTCTGGGTTAGGTCAGCATTTAGGTTATTTAGAGAAACGTGGACAGCTCCACGCTCTTTAAGAAAAATCATTTTCTGTCTTTTAAAAAATTTAAAAGACACAGACATGAATATAGTGTGATATTGTTTAAGAAAGTCAAAGGGATTTTTTTATATTCATGATAAACTCACTGAAAATTCAGTGCATGATCTTGATATTAAAAAGAGATATACTTATTGTACATCTGAAACACATACTTTATTGTAGCTGCCAATTTTTCTTCCACCTAGATTTTACTGCTAAAAAATTACTGTTTCAGAAGAATTAAAACTACAGAGAATTGCAAAATAAAAATAAAGTCTAACATTCTGAAACATGAGGTATGAAAACTTTATGAATGATTGAAAAGTAAAGAACATATTCCTTTGAAAAAAATAAAAGCCTAGAGAAAAAAAAGATTTAATGGAAAAATAAATGAATTAGAGAAATGTCATAAACCATATATGCATTATAGATCTAACGTTTTTAATCCTGTTGATAGAATCTAAATATCAACAGAATGCTCTTGTGAGGAATCAAATTGAATTTTCAATGACAAGTGGAAAGTTTCTGTGCTTTCTGAGTACATAAAGCAGAGATACATAACCCTTTTATTATATTAATACGCTTAAGAATGTAATGAATAATTGTGTATTAACAGATGATTCTGAAGTTTTCTCCAAGAGTAACTTTAATCTCTACTAATGTCTATAAATTAAAATAATATAAATATTAATAACTTAAGTAAAAGGCTTGACAAGAAGTTCCAAAAGGCATGGTAGAAAGAAAGTAGTAGAGGAGGAAACAAAAAAAGAACGGACTTAAGGATACATGGTGGAAACACAAGATGAGAACACATTATTCTGTGGGTGTTATTTACTTATACTCACCTATACTGTGGGTGTATATTTACCTAAGGAATTCAGTGTTTGTAGACAGAATGGGGGGGGGGGTGTACATGGATACAGTTAATTTAGAAAAATCTTATGAAAGTAACCCTACACAGGTCAATGGAATGTAAATATAGAGGCCTAAAAAAGCGAAAAGAAATTCCATTAGATAATCAAGCATTTAATCTCTAGATCATTAATAAAAATTATCCTAACTGCATGATAATTTTAAAAATTTAGATCTTTGAATATGAAAACATTTTATCATTTTTCAGAAAGTTTGAGCAAAATATAAGTTAATATCTCTTATCATATATATTGACCCTACTCAAAAAAAGTAAAATTTACCCATGTTGTGGTTTCTTCTTCAGAAACCATGCTTTTACCCAGATTTTATATTAAAAGATTCTGTGCTATTTTTAAATCTGTTAACTACCTACTTTTAGAAATGAGACACATCAACTCTCTATTACTCAGTACCCTTTTCTCAATAATTAAAATCCAAAATTAAAAATTTTGATTTTCGTGTCACTAACCATTATTCAAACACTCCATTGTTACTGGTGGACAGACACCATTGCAGGCCAAGGATATTTTCATCAACACAGAAAATTATATTAATCAGGCTTGTCTAAGATATATTGTATTTATATAATTTATTTCTTTTGTGTGTTTTGTGTCTTTAAAAAATTACATGTAAATTTAAGGTATGCTACATGTTGATTTGATACATTTATATATCGCAATATGATTACCATCCTAGCTTTACCTGACACTTCTATTACATCACAGAATTTTTGTGTGTGTGGTACCATAAATTAAGCTCTAGTCTTAGATAACAATGCTGTATCATACACTTCAAATTGCTTTCATCACTCTGCTGTACATTAGATCTTCAGGGCTTATTTATCCTACTAGTTGCAGATTTATACCTTCAACAGTGTATCTTCCCAATTCTCCTACCCTCTTGAGCCTGGTAATCACAATTCTTCTGTTTTTATGAGTCTGACTTCTTAAAACTTCCACATATATGTGATATCATACAGTATTTGTCTTTCTCTGACTTATTTAGCATAATGTGCTCAGGATTCATCCATACTGTCCCAAACGGCAGGATGTCCTTCTCTTTCACAGTCGAATAATACATTGTGTGTGTGTGTGTATGTGTGCGCAAGTGTGCACACAGGCATGAGAGAGAGGGTGGTGAGGGAGGGAGAATGATCACCTCTCCTTTATTTGGCCATCCATTGATAGACACTTAGGTTCCATATCTTGGCTACTATGAATAAATGCTGCAATAAACATGGGAGTGCATACATGTCTTCAATATCCTCTTTTCATTTCTTTTGGTTATATAACCAGAAGTGGAATTGCTAGATCATATGGTAGATCTATTTGTAATTTTTCAAGGAAATTCCATATTGGTTTCAAGGAAACTCCATATTCAACTCCATAGTGGTTGAACCAACTTACATTCCCACCAACAATGTACAAAGTTTCCATTCCCTTTTCTCCACATCCTTGCCAATCTCTTGCCAATTGGCATCCTTGCCAATTCTCTTCTTGATGATAGTCATTCTGACAGATATAAGGTGATACCCATTATGGTTTTGACTGCATTTCTCTGATGATTAGTGATGCTGAACATCTTTTTAGATTCCTATTAGCTGTTTGGATTCTTCTTTGAAAAAAAAGTGTCTATTTAGTTCTTCCCATTTTTTTTCCATTGAGTTATGACTTCTTTATATATTTCAGATATTAATCCTTGTCCATATATGGTTTGCAAATATTTTCTCCAATTCTGTCTTTTCATTTTTCTGATTGTTTCTTTCACTGTATATAAGCTTTTAGTTTGATATAAGCCCACTTGTTCATTTTTGTTTTTGTCACTTGTCCTTTTGGTGTTACATCAAAAAATGCATTTCTAAGACCAAAGTCAAGGAGCACTTCCTTTTGAACTCTTCTAACACTTTTATGGTATGAGATCTTATGTTAAAATCTGTAATATGAGTTCATTTTTATGAGTTGTGTAAGATAGAGGTCCATTTTCATTTTGCTGCATATGATTATCCAGAGTTTCCAGCACATTTATTTATTTATTTATTTATTTATGAGAGAGCCAGCAAGCAAGGGAGCACAAGTGGAGGAGGGACAGAGAAAGGGGGAGACAAAGAAGAGACAGAATCTGAGTTGTTAGCACAGAGCCTGATGTGGGACTCAAACCCACGAACCATGAGATCACCATCTGATGCTTAACCAACTGAGCCACCTACGTGCCCCCAGCACCATTTGTTAAAGAGGCTATCCTTCTGCTATTGAGGATTTGGGCTTGTCAAATCTTAGTTGACTTTAAATGTACAGGGGTTTTTTTGTTTTGTTTTGTTTTCTGAGCTCTCAATTCTGTTTGGTTTGTCTTTGTGTGCATGCTTTGATTACTGTAGCTTATAGTATTTTATATCAGGAAGTTTGATGCCTCCAGATTTGTTCTTAGTTCTCATAATTGCTTTAGCTATTTGGGGTCTTCTGTGGTTCCATACATATTTTAGGATTAATTTTTCTGTTTCTGTAAAGAATGCCATTGTAATTGGGGTTGGGGAGTTGCATTGAATCTATAGATTGTTTAATATAGTATGGACATTTTAACAAAATTCTTCCAGTCTGTGAACAAGGGATATCTTTGTGTATTCATAAACTTCTTTCATCAGAGTTTTTGTACAAGTTTTTATTTAGCTAAATGTATTCCTATTGTTGTTCATACTATTGTGAATAAGATAGTTTTCTTTATTTTTCAACTTTGTGTATGGAAACGCATCTGATTTTCTGTATGCTGACTTTATATTGTGCAACTTTACTAACTTTGTTGATTAGTTCCAACAATTTATTGGTTGAATCTTTAGGATGTTACTAATATCATATTAACTGCAAATGAAGACAATTTAAATTCTTTTACTCTGATTTGGATGTTTTTTATTTTTTCGTCTTGCCTAAATGCTACAGCTAAGACTGCTAATACCACATTGAATAAGAGCAGTGAGAGTGGGTATCCTTGTCTTGTTCTTTGTCTTAGGGTAAAATCTTTTAATATTTCACCACTGAATACAATGCTACCTATTGGTTTGTTTTATATGGCCTGTATTATGTTGTGCTGAGGTAGATTCCCTTTATATCCAGGCTGGTGATAGGTGTTTTTTTTTTTTAATGAAAAAATACTGTATTTTGTCAAATGTTTTTTCTGTATCTATTCAGATAATCATATGATTTTTATTTTCTGTTAATGTGGATATTTGCATACATTGAGACATCTTTGTATCCCAGGAATTAATTCCTTTCGATCATGGTGCATAATCCTTTTAATATTCTGTTGAATTTGGTTGGCTAATATTTTGTTTAGAATCTTTGCATCTATGTTTTACATTAGGTATATGGGTATTTAGTTTTATTATAGTGTCCTTATATCTAGCTTAGTAACAGAGTAATCCTGCCCTGTAAAATGAGTTTGGAAATGAAGAGTTTGAAAAGTTTGAAATATTCTTTAAATAATTGTTGGAATTTGTCAATGAACAATGCCATCTGTTCCTAAAGGTTCTGTATTGGGAGGTTTTTGTTTACTGATCTAGTCTTCTTCCTCACATTTGTCTATTCAGATTTTCTATTTCTCTCCACTTTAGTGCTGGTGGGTTTTAGAAATTTATCCATTTGTTAGGTTATCCAATTTGTTAGTATCTCACTTTATAGGAGTCTTATGAAACTTTATATTTCTGTGCTGTTTTAACATCTCTCTCATTTCTGATTTTGTCTTCTCTTTTCCTCTTAGTCTAGCTAAAGATTTGTCAAATGTGTATTTTTAAATTAGCTGTTTGTTTTTTTCTATTATTTTTCTCATCTCAATTTCATTATTTTTGCTCTAATCTTCAGTATATCCTTCCTTCTGGTAAACTTGGGCTTAGTTCTTTACTTTTCCAGTCCTTTGAGAGGCAAAGTAAGGTTTCTTGAGATATTTCTATTTTTAAAAATATTTATCACTATAAACTTCCTCTCAGAACCACTTTTGTAGCAGTCCATAAATCTTGGTATGTTGTGTTCCCATTTTCATTTGTCTCAAAGTATTTTTGAATTCCTTATTTTTTCTTTGACCCATTCTTTGGTCAGGACTATGTTTTCTAATTTTTGTGTTAAGTGTATATTTTCCAGTTTTTCTCTTGTTGTTAACCTCTAATTTCATACCACTGTGGTCAGAAATGATACTTGGCATAATTTCAGTCTTCTCAAATTTGCTAAGGATGATTTTATGTCTTATATGATCTGTCCTGGAAAATGTACTATGTGCACTTGTGTATGCTGCTACTGTTGAATAGAATATTCTATAATTACCTGTGAGGTTTACTTGCTATAATATATGGTTCAAGTTCAAATTTTCT